>NC_069501.1:706979426-707169426 GCF_027579735.1 Bombina bombina | reverse complement strand
AGGTAAGTCCTTCTTGACCCCCACATTCACAGGTCTAGCGCCCACTCCCCAATCCAAATGTACCCTGGCCACAGGTAGGCTGAACACATCGCCCCCTGCTACCCTCACAGCCACAGTGTCTCCAGTGTACTGTTTCTCAGACACCAAGTTCTTTTGAAGCAAGGTCATGGTAGCACCAGTATCCCGTAGACCACTGACCTTCTTCCCATTCACTTTAACCAGTTGCCGGTTATTCCGGTGGGCAGCTTGCACAAGGTCTGCCTCATGTAGGATGCTCCAGCATTCTTGCGCCTCTACGTAGCGGGCCGCAGGCTGAGGATTACGTGGGATTCCGCCGGCGGGTCTTCTCCAGGACTGCGCTTGGTTCGCTGCGTTTAGGGGACACTCTGGTCTTTTGTGCCCTAGTTGCTTACATCTAAAGCACCGAATAGGTTGTGAGTAGCACCGCAAATTGAACAGGGCTCTCTGAGGGTAGTTCAAGGCCGGAGGCCGTGTGGTATAGCGGTGCGCCGGGGTTTGGTAACTGGCAGCTGCTGGGGTGACTGGGGGTCTGTACTCCACTCTAGCAGGGGGCTTAGTGGTAGCAGTGTCCAGTTTGCGGGCATCCGTATACTCATCTGCCAAGCGAGCCGCTTCCTGCAGGGTGGAGGGTTTACGGTCCCGAACCCACTCTCGAACTCCTGCGGGTAACTTGTCGAAGCAATGTTCCAACAGGAATAGCTGCAGCACCTCTTCCCCAGATATGGCTTGGCACCCCGCTATCCAGTGAGCTGCTGTGCGGTGCACCTTACATGCCCACTCAAGGTAGGAATCTCCAGCTAATTTAACAGTGTCTCTGAACCGCCTCCGGTATGCCTCCGGTGTAACCGCATACCTGGAGAGCAGAGCCTCTTTTATAGTATTATAATCCCCGACTTCCTCATCTGGAATGGCCCGAAAAGCCTCACTGGCCCGGCCGGATAATTTTCCAGATAATATCGTGACCCAGTCCTCTGCGGGTACCTTGTGTAGTGCACATTGCCTCTCAAAATCCACAAGGTACCCATCAATCTCTCCTTCTGTTTCCAGGAAGTTTTTAAAAGCTGCAAAATTTACTTTTCTCTTTTCCATCTTAGTCAATATTGTAATAATCCCCCTCTTCCTGAGGTTACTGGCTTGTTTAGTTGCTCTTCTGGGCGATAAGGTTCATTCCGTCGCTTGCCACCAATTGTTACGGTACCAACAGGATACCAAGGGTTAATACCAGGGAACAACGTCCTGCATAGGGAATCAGCAATTCACAAACCAGCCAGTTTTCAGGTTTAAACAGAATGTCATTTATTAAAGGCTATGCCTAGTATTTATGCAGGTCTGACCCCCCCCCCCCCCCAGATGGGGGTTGAAAGACTGTTGTACATTACATGGAGGGAACAAGCCCTTTGACATGATACAATAGAATTATATTACTTAAACACTTCAACCACAAGACACTCTTGGCTCTTCTTATCACTTAGGCGTTTTCTCACTGAGGGTGATCAAACAATGGAATTCTTATCACTAACTAAATTATGGTTGGAGCCAGCAACTTGTGTTTAGAAAATAGTTTCTTAAAGCTAAACACAGTTAACTCCTTCAGTCCTGACAGAAGGGTCTGTCACACCCTCCCTATGCAGATATAACATCCCTAACTCTTCTGTTCTAGGAAGGCTTTCCATACATTTTCGTGGGAATTTAAGACCATTCAGCCAAAAGAAAATTTGTGAAGTCAGGCACTGATGAGGTGGTGTGTCTTGCAATCAGCATTCCAGTTCATCCCAAAAGTGTTCAGTGCAGGCCACTTGAGTTCTTCCACACCAAACTCATCAAAGAATGTCTTCATGTACATCACTTTGTACACCGGGGCACAGCCATGCTGCAACAGGAAAGGGCCTTCCCCAAACTTTCGCCACAAAGTTGGAAGCACCCAGTTGTCTAAAATGTATTTGTATCCTGTAGCATTAAGATGATCCTTTACTAGAACTAAGGGGCCTAGCCCCAATCCTGAAACAGCCCTAGACCATTATCCCTCCTCCACCAAACTTTACAGAAGATACTAGGCATTTTGGTAACGTTCTGTTCACCCCCCCCGATTCTTCAATCAGATATTGAAGCATGATTCTCCTTGCATCTGCAACACCCAGATTCTTCCACCAGATAGTGAAGCATGATTCTCCTGGCATCTGCCACACCCAGATTCTTCCATCAGATAGTGAAGCATGATTCTCCTGGCATCTGCCGCACCCAGATTCTTCCATCAGATAGTGAAGCATGATTCTCCTGGCATCTGCCACACCCAGATTCTTCCATCAGATAGTGAAGCATGATTCATCACTCCAGAACGTTTCCAATGCTTCAGCATCCGGTGGCAGCATGCTCTACACCACTCAAGCATAGGCTTGTGCTATATTTTATGCATCTATTAGAAATGAGATGCGGCTGAAATATCTGAACTCAATAATTAGTAGGGGTTTCCACATACTTTTGGCCATATAGTGTAGGAGTTAGGAACTGGAATTCAACCACTTCAAATAGGAAATATATATAAAAAAAATTATGATAAATTTATTTCTTCTTAGACACGATGAGTCCACGGATCATCTTCATTACTTATGGGATATTCACTTCCTGGTCAGCAGGAAGAGGCAAAGAGCACCACAGCAGAGCTGTTAAATAGCTCCTCCCTTCCCTCCCACTCCAGTCATTCGACCAAAGTTAGAAAGAGAAAGGAAAAGCCAAGGTGCAGAGGTGACTGAAGTTTACAATAAAAAACATCCTGTCTAAAAATGACAGGGCGGGCCTTGGACTCATCGTGTCTAAGAAGAAATACATTTTTCAGGTAAGCATAAATTTTCTTTTCTTCTTAAAGAAACGATGAGTCCACGGATCATCTTCATTACTTATGGGATCCAATACCCAAGCTAGAGTACACGGATGATATGGGAGGGACAAGACAGGATACCTAAACGGAAGGCACCACTGCATGAAGAACCCTTCTTCCAAAAGCCGCCTCAGCCGAGGCAAAAGTATCAAATTTTGTAAAAGTGTGAGGAGAAGATCAAGTTGCAGCCTTGCAAATCTGTTCCATAGAAGCTTCATTTTTGAATGCCCATGAGGAAGCAACAGCCCTAAAGGAATGAGCCGTAATCCTCTTAGGAGGCTGCTGTCCAGCAGTTTCGTAAGCTAAACATATAATACTCTTCAGCCAAAAAGAAAGAGAAACAGCCGTAGCTTTCTGTCCCCCACGTTTGCCTGAAAATACCACAAACAAAGAGGAAAACTGGCGAAAGTCTAGTCGCCTGTAAATAAAACTTTAAAGCACGAACTACATCCAAATGTAGAAGAAGGATTAGGGCACAAGGAAGGTACAATAATTTCCTGATTAATGTTCCGATCAGAAACAACCTTGGGAAGAAATCCAAATTTCGTACGTAAGACAACCTTATCCGCATAAATAAGGTAAGGGGGCTCACATTGTAATGCTGAAAGCTCAGACACTCTACGAGCAGAAGAAATCGCTACCAAAAATAAAACCTTCCAAGATAACAACTCTAAGGAATCTAAGGAATGCATATGTTCAAACGGAACCCCTTGAAGAACCTTGAGAACTAAATTAAGACTCCATAGAGGAGTAACTGGTCTAAACACAGGCCAAATTCTGGTTAAGGCCTGACAAAAAGACTGAACATCAGGGACATCAGCTAGACACTTGTGTAACAGGATAGATAATGCTGAAATTTGACCCTTTAAAGAACTTGTAGATAATCTTTTCTCCAATCCTTACTGGAGAAAAGATAAAATCCTAGGAATCCTAACTCTACTCCAGGAGTAGCCCTTGGATTCACACCAATAAAGCTATTTACGCCTAATCTTGTGATAAATCTTTCTAGTGACAGGCTTACGAGCCTGAATCAAAGTGTCTATGACTGAGTCAGAAAAACCTCGCTTGGCTAGAATCAACCGTTCAATCTCCAAGCAGTCAGCTTCAGAGAATCTAGATTTGGATGATGGAAGGGTCCCTGAATCAGAAGGTCCTTTCAAAGCGGAAGCCTCCAAGGAGGTAGAGATGACATCTCCACCAGGTCTGCATACCAGATCCTGCGAGGCCAGGCCGGTGCTATGAGAATCACTGAAGCCCTTTCCTGTTTGATCCGGGCAATCACTCACAGAAGGAGAGCAAACGGAGGAAACAGTTATGTTAGATTGAAGGACCAAGGGGCCGCAAGAGCATCTATCAGCTCCACCTAAGGATCTCTGGATCTCAACCCGTACCTGGGAAGTTTGGCATTCTGCCTGGATGCCATGAGATCCAACTCTGGCTGACCCCATTTGAGGATCAGACTGGAGAACACGTCCGGATGAAGTTCCCACTCCCCCGGATGAAAGGTCTGTCTGCTCAGAAAATCCGCCTCCCAGTTGTCCACCCCTGGGATGTGGATTGCCGACAGACAACAAGAATGGGCCTCCGCCCACTGAATTATTTTGAAAACCTCTGTCATCGCCAAGGAACTCCTTGTTCCTCCCTGATGATTGATGTAGGCCACTGACGTTATGTTGTCCGTCTGGAACCTGATAAACTGAACCGAAGCTAGCTGAAGCCAGGTCAGGAGAGCATTGTAGCTCGCTCTCGGTTCCAGAATGTTTATGGGCAAAAGAGACTCTGTCTGAGACCATATCCCCTGAGCCCTTAGGGAGCCCCAAACTGCTCCCCACCCCTGAAGGCTGGCATCTGTTGTCACAATCTCCCAGGATGGTCTGCGAAAACATGTTCCCTGGGAGAGATGATCTAGAGACAACCACCAAAGAAGAGACTCCCTTGTCTCCTGTGCCAATAGAAGTTGAGGGGACAAGTCCAAATAAGCTCTGTTCCATTGTTTGAACATGTCCAACTGCAGAGCTCTGAGATGAAAGCGAGCAAACAGGACGATGTCCATTGCCTATTAACTCCATGCACTGGGCCACAGAAGGACAAGGAGAATATTGCAGAGCTCGACAAGTATCGATAATCTTTAATTTCCTGACTTCTGTCAGAAAAATCTTCATAGACAAAGAGTATATGATGGTCCCTAGAAAGGTCACTCTTGTATGAGGAACTAAAGAGCTCTGTTCTATATTCACCTTCCACCCAGTGTGACCTTCGGAAAGCCACTACCAGGTCTGTGTGTAATTTTGCTAGCTTAAAGGATGGCGCCTGAACTAGGATATCGTCCAGATACGGCGCCACTGCAATGCCTCTTGAACGAAGCACTGCAAGAAGAGACCCCAGAACCTTTGTGAAGATTCTGGGAGCCGTGGCAAGACCGAAAGGAAGAGCCACAAACTGGAAATGCTTGTCTAGAAAGGAAAAACCTTAAGAACCTGTGATGATCCCTGTGAATGGGAACATGCAAGTACGCGTCCTTTAAATCTACTGTTGTCATAAACTGACCCTCCTGGATCAAGGGAAGGATGGAACGAATAGTTTCCATCCTGACGGATGGCACTCTGAGAAACTTGTTTAGACTCTTGAGGTCTAGAATTGGTCAGAAGGTTCCTTCCTTCTTGGGAACCACAAACAGATTGGAATAGAATCCCATACCTTGAGGTGGAACGGGAACGATCACTCCCAGAGCTAAGAGGTCTTCTACACAATGTAATAAAGCCTCTCTTTTTTTGTCTGGTCTGCAGATAACCTTGAAATTAGAAACCTGCCCCTGGGAGGACAAATTTTGAACTCCAGCTTGTATCCCTGAGACTCTATTTCTATAGCAAAAAGCACTCCAATAGAATTATCTTCAAATTTTTATTGCATATCCAGGAGTACAAAAAGATTTTCTAACATGTAATACAGAGTATGCCATCCACCTCCTTAAATGCCCATGTGGTTTGATCTATTTAGGCGAGACGACCCGCAGGGTACGTGATAGAATCACAGAGCATAAATCAAACATCAGGAGAAAGAATTTAAAATCCACTGTAGCCACTCATTTTTTAGAAGCCCAACATGGGGTGAGCCAACTCAGATTCCAAATTTTGGAACATGTTCCCCCTGGTAGACGAGGGGGGGATAGGGAACAACATTTGAAACAAAGAGAGGCATTTTGGATTTTTACTTTGAATTCATTAGTTCCATTTGGTATGAACAAGGATTATGATTTGTCTGTTTTTCTTTAGGATATTTTTCCTTTAAAATTTGTTAATTTGTGATTACTAATCTCTATGTTTATCTCTCTTTTTTATCTCTCTTTTCTTGGATGATCAGTATTGTATATGAAGCTAGATGTCACCCAGACTTTGAGAATGTGTGGTGATGTTATGAAAAAAGAAAAATAGTAATGATATAGGAAACCTGTAATTGAAATTGGCATATGCTAAGTATGGTTTTTTGCTTTTTTCTTTAAATTGAATGTTTTCTAATTAATGTTGATGCCTTCAAAAAATTCTGTGTATTTTTCACCTTTTTATGTAATATAGGTGAATTGAAAATTAGTTTTGTAATTTTGATGTTTAATATTTAGGATACCCACATATGCAGAAGTAATAAAACAGTATTAGGAGTTTGTAAAGAGTTAATTAGATTGTGGGTGTGTCCTAAGGGGTATATAAGGAGGTGTAGGAAGTGATGTATGTATGGCATGATGAAGGACATGTAGTCCGAAACGTTGCTATCTTTTTGTACTCCTGGATATGCAATAAAAATTTGAAGATAATTCTATTGGAGTACTGCTATTCACTTTTTGTTCTGGAATTTGATTGCTGGGCTGTGCAGTGCCTAGCGATAGCGTGCACCCACAATAACAGTGTGAGCTGGACTTTCATGATTGATTGATTATATATGTTACTGCACTAGTCACTTGCACCACTGTTTCAATGGAAACTGGAAATAATGCAGACTTGAGTACAACAACATTTGCTTACACAGATTTGGAGGCATCTAGGATCACTACTTTGGCATTGGGATCCAGAGACTTCCTAAAGGTACTGCCAGTGGATAAAGCTGGTAATAATTATGAAAGAGCTGTTAAAAAACATGTTGCCTTTGAGCTGCACTCAACCACATTAGCTGAATATTACCGGGTGAGAAGGATTCCCCGGGGCCTTCGAATGAGTGCCAGACCCACTCTGATGGTGGACAACACGGAATATTGCAGGAAATTTGAGCTAATTTTAAATAAATGCTCGTTTGACCTTATGGTGCTCACTGTGGAATTTCTACAAAAAGAGCTAGAATTACAACAATCTGATATTGGTTGTCTAGAGGCAGAATTAAAGGCAGCACTTACCATTGATGAGATGGACAAATTTCTGGCAGGGGTTAATTCCCAGATAGCGGAATTGCGAAAAACGCTAGAAGAAAGGAAAAGATCGAAGTTCCTCCGTGATGAGGAAGATTACTCGACAGATCGAGTCTACCGCTGGAAGTATGACCCGCAGAACAGGTCAGGAGGTGGTACTTCCGGTCCAAGATGGCGGCGACAGCGGAGACCGAGAGGAGAAGGTCTGTCGCAGAATACCTTGGGTGAATCGACAGGGGACTCAGACGAAACGGCGGCAAACGATTCCGCCGCGGAGGGAAAAAGCACCGACACAGGAACGGGGAAACAGACACGCAGTACCTGTCAAGGCAGCAGTCGAGCACGGCGCAAGAAATAGGTAATATCGGTGAGGGATTAACAGAACAACTTACGAAAGAGCAGAAGGACAGACTGGTGATTAATATTTCGGATCAAATCTTAAATAATGAGGAACTTTGTGTCCTGGACAAGGGATTGTCATTCTGCCCACAAAATAAATGTGCCTTTTTTGAACTTGATCAGGATTTATATAAATTGTTTAGAAAGATCAAATTGAAATCGATTTTTGCATTAAAGAGTAATGAGGGGAATGTAATAACATCTGAGAATGTGAATATATATAGATCAAGTTCAAGGGATCAATTAAGTCTTAAGAGATTGCAACTTAAAAACAAAAAAAGATTTAATCCTCAATATTATCATAAAAGCATAAATACAATTATCTCCCAAGTGTATTGTGACATTAATACATTGAAAAAGAAACACAGCACCAGGGGATTTAAATTTAAACACAGGGTTTCTGAATATTAAAAATAACAAATTATTAATAATTAAATCTGCCGATAAGGGCGGAGCCACTGTGTTACAGAATAAAGGGGATTATGTATCAGAAATATTACGCCAGTTGTCTGATAAGGATATCTATTTGCCGATTGCATATAATCCTGTGTTTATCATTCAGAAGGAATTAAACAAGTGTATTGATGTTGCTATTCAAAAAGGCATTATTGGGCATGAAGAAAAAGAATTTTTGATAAACAGGCACCCGAGAACACCTGTCCTATATACACTACTGAAAATCCATAAAAACTTGATGAGACCACCAGGTCGTCCTATTGTGGCAAGTGTGGACAGTGTGTTCTCGGGTGTTTCTGTTTATCTTGATCGTATCTTGAGGAGGTTTGTGGTGGAGTCCCAATCATTCATCAGGGATACTGGGGATTTCCTAAATAAATTGGAGGATATCTCTGTATCTCTGGATAAATGTATACTTTTCAGTATGGATGTGTGCAGCCTATATACCTCCATCAGTCATGATGGGGGTGTGGGGGCAGTGGACAAAATGATGACAGATTCAAATTTGTTTACTGGGGAAGAGAAACATTTTGTATTGGAATTATTAGACATTATACTTCGTTACAATTACTTTTTATTTCAAGACCAGTTTTATATTCAAAAGCAAGGTAAAGCAATGGGCTCCAATGTCGCCCCTACATATGCCAACATTTATATGAGTATATATGAAGAAAAACTTGTTTATAGTAATAAGCTGTTTAAACAATATGGCGCCACATGGTGGCGCTATATTGATGATGTATTTGGCATATGGCTGGGCGACATTGGAAGCCTATTGCAGTTTGTGGATACATTAAATCTATCTACGAGGAATATCAAGTTTACCCTGGTTCACAGTGAGGAAAGTGTGGCCTTTCTAGACACTTTGGTTTTCAAAGATAAGGATAGAATCAGGATAGATTTGTATAAGAAAGAGACTGACAGGAATGATCTTTTGTTAGCAAGTAGTGCACATCCTCAATCTTTAAAGAACTCCCTACCAAAAAGCCAGTTGATGCGGGTACGCCGCATTGTGTCAGAAGACGAATTAAGTGAAAAAAGGCTGAGGGAGATGGGAGATCTCTTTTTGGATTGAGGATATGATGAGAAGTTGATCCACAAGGAAATTGATAAGACACTTGAGATGACAAGAGAGAGTCTGTTAAAACTACAAGAGAAAGTTAAAAAGAGGAATGGGGACAAACTGGTTTTTGTCTCCAAATACAATGAATTAAGTACACAAATTCATAAGATTATTTGCAGACATTGGTACATCTTAGCAAATTGTAATTCAGACATACCAGAATTTCAACAGACACCTATGCCTGCATATAGAAGGGGTATGAACTTAAGAGATTCTTTGGTAAAGGCAGACATTGGGAGTACTAAAAGTGAAAAGCAGAAATATATCACAATAAAAATTTGGGTTGTTACCCATGTCTTGGTTGCTCCCATTGTAACAGTATGATTAAGGGACCCACGTTTGTACATCCACAGTCAGGTAAGAAATTTTGGATCAAAGATTTTCTAACATGTAATACAGAGTATGCCATCTACCTCCTTAAATGCCCATGTGGTTTGATCTACAGGGAGTGCAGAATTATTAGGCAAGTTGTATTTTTGAGGATTCATTTTATTATTGAACAACAACCATGTTCTCAATGAACCCAAAAAACTCATTAATATCCAAGCTGAATAGTTTTGGAAGTAGTTTTTAGTTTGTTTTTAGTTATAGCTATTTTAGGGGGATATCTGTGTGTGCAGGTGACTATTACTGTGCATAATTATTAGGAAACTTAACAAAAAACAAATATATACCCATTTCAATTATTTATTTTTACCAGTGAAACCAATATAACATCTCAACATTCACAAATATACATTTCTGACATTCAAAAACAAAACAAAAACAAATCAGTGACCAATATAGCCACCTTTCTTTGCAAGGACACTCAAAAGCCTGCCATCCATGGATTCTGTCAGTGTTTTGATCTGTTCACCATCAACATTGCGTGCAGCAGCAACCACAGCCTCCCAGACACTGTTCAGAGAGGTGTACTGTTTTCCCTCCTTGTAAATCTCACATTTGATGATGGACCACAGGTTCTCAATGGGGTTCAGATCAGGTGAACAAGGAGGCCATGTCATTAGATTTTCTTCTTTTATACCCTTTCTTGCCAGCCACGCTGTGGAGTACTTGGACGCGTGTGATGGAGCATTGTCCTGCATGAAAATCATGTTTTTCTTGAAGGATGCAGACTTCTTCCTGTACCACTGCTTGAAGAAGGTGTCTTCCAGAAACTGGCAGTAGGACTGGGAGTTGAGCTTGACTCCATCCTCAACCCGAAAAGGCCCTACAAACTCATCTTTGATGATACCAGCCCAAACCAGTACTCCACCTCCACCTTGCTGGTGTCTGAGTCAGACTGGAGCTCTCTGCCCTTTACCAATCCAGCCACGGGCCCATCCATCTGGCCCATCAAGACTCACTCTCATTTCATCAGTCCATAAAACCTTAGAAAAATCAGTCTTGAGATATTTCTTGGCCCAGTCTTGACGTTTCAGCTTGTGTGTCTTGTTCAGTGGTGGTCGTTTTTCAGCCTTTCTTACCTTGGCCATGTCTCTGAGTATTGCACACCTTGTGCTTTTGGGCACTCCAGTGATGTTGCAGCTCTGAAATATGGCCAAACTGGTGGCAAGTGGCATCTTGGCAGCTGCACGCTTGACTTTTCTCAGTTCATGGGCAGTTATTTTGCGCCTTGGTTTTTCCACACTCTTCTTGCGACCCTGTTGACTATTTTGAATGAAACGCTTGATTGTTCGATGATCACGCTTCAGAAGCTTTGCAATTTTAAGAGTGCTGCATCCCTCTGCAAGATATCTCACTATTTTTTACTTTTCTGAGCCTGTCAAGTCCTTCTTTTGACCCATTTTGCCAAAGGAAAAGAAGTTGCCTAATAATTATGCACACCTGATATAGGGTGTTGATGTCATTAGACCACACCCCTTCTCATTACAGAGATGCACATCACCTAATATGCTTAATTGGTAGTAGGCTTTCGAGCCTATACAGCTTGGAGTAAGACAACATGCATAAAGAGGATGATGTGGTCAAAATACTCATTTGCCTAATAATTCTGCACTCCCTGTATTTAGGAGAGACGACCCGCAGGGTACGTGATAGAATCACAGAGCATAAATCAAACATCAGGAGAAAGAATTTAAAATCCCCTGTAGCCACTCATTTTTTAGAAGCCCAACATGGGGTGAGCCAACTCAGATTCCAAATTTTGGAACATGTTCCCCTGGTAGACGAGGGGGGGATAGGGAACAACATTTGAAACAAAGAGAGGCATTTTGGATTTTTACTTTGAATTCATTAGTTCCATTTGGTATGAACAAGGATTATGATTTGTCTGTTTTTCTTTAGGATATTTTTCCTTTAAAATTTGTTAATTTGTGATTACTAATCTCTATGTTTATCTCTCTTTTTTATCTCTCTTTTCTTGGATGATCAGTATTGTATATGAAGCTAGATGTCACCCAGACTTTGAGAATGTGTGGTGATGTTATGAAAAAAGAAAAATAGTAATGATATAGGAAACCTGTAATTGAAATTGGCATATGCTAAGTATGGTTTTTTGCTTTTTTCTTTAAATTGAATGTTTTCTAATTAATGTTGATGCCTTCAAAAAATTCTGTGTATTTTTCACCTTTTTATGTAATATAGGTGAATTGAAAATTAGTTTAGTAATTTTGATGTTTAATATTTAGGATACCCACATATGCAGAAGTAATAAAACAGTATTAGGAGTTTGTAAAGAGTTAATTAGATTGTGGGTGTGTCCTAAGGGGTATATAAGGAGGTGTAGGAAGTGATGTATGTATGGCATGATGAAGGACATGTAGTCCGAAACGTTGCTATCTTTTTGTACTCCTGGATATGCAATAAAAATTTGAAGATAATTCTATTGGAGTGCTGCTATTCACTTTTTGTTCTGGAATTTGATTGCTGGGCTGTGCAGTGCCTAGCGATAGCGTGCACCCATCCAATAACAGTGTGAGCTGGACTTTCATGATTGATTGACTCTATTTCTATAGCCCAGGGATCCTGAACGTCCCGAACCCAGGCTTGAGCGAAAAAAGAAAGTCTGCCCCCTACCAGATCCATTTGTCCTGGATCGGGGGCAAAACCTTCATGCTTTCTTGGAGTCATTGGCCGCCTTCTTGGAGTGCCTACCCTTATTCCAAGATTGGGCGGGTCTCCAATTAGATTTAGCTTGTTCCTGCTTAGATGAGGGAGAAGAGGAAGAGAATCCCTTGAAGTTGCGAAAGCAACGAAAATTACTTTGTCTTCCTTTCTGCCTAATCTTTTTGTCCTGAGGGAGAAGGTGACCCTTACCCCCCGTAATGTCAGAAATAATCTCTTTCAGCTCAGGACCAAACAGGGTCTTCCCCTTGTAAGGGACAGCTAGAAGCTTTGACTTAGATGAAACGTCCGCAGACCAAGGTTTCAGCCATAAGGCCCTGCGAGCCAAGATAGAGAAGCTTGAAATTTTGGCCCCCAACTTAATAACTTGAAGGGTGGCATCCGAGATAAAGGCATTAGTTAGCTTAAGAGCTTTTATCCTGTCCTGGATCTCGTTCAAGGGAGTTTCTCGCCTGAGGGCATCAGCCAGAGCATCAAACCAGTAGGCT
Source organism: Bombina bombina (assembly GCF_027579735.1). Lineage (NCBI taxonomy): Eukaryota > Metazoa > Chordata > Amphibia > Anura > Bombinatoridae > Bombina > Bombina bombina. Next base: position 707,156,605 of record NC_069501.1, on the reverse strand, counting down.
GCCGCACTCGTGACGGTAGTTATACAGGCCGCCGGTTGCGACTGCATACCCTGGTGAACATAAGTTTTCTTGAGTAGACCCTCTAATTTTTTGTCTATCAGATCTATAAAAGCACAGCTATCGTCTATAGGGATAGTAGTTCTCTTAGTCAAGGTTGAAACAGCTCCTTCTACCTTTTGAACAGTTTGCCAAACCTCTTTAACCGAGTCAGCTATAGGAAACATCTTCTTGAAAATAGGAGAAGGCGAGAAAGGAATGCCAGGTCTCTCCCATTCTCTATTAATAATTTCAGAGGCCTTCTTAGGAACTGGAAAAACATCTGTAAAGGAAGGTACCTCATAATATCTGTCTAATTTGCTAGACTTTGGGGGGACAACCATCACTATGGAGTCACTATCATCTAGGGTAATTAAAACCTCTCTAAGTAAGAGACAAAGATGTTCCAGTTTAAACCTGAAAGATACCACTTCTGAGTCGATCAAAGGTAACACCTCCTCCGAATCTGAGATTTCTCCTTCAGATGCCAGAGCAGGAACCTCTTCCTCAGATCTGTGAGAAGAGACTTCTGAGATAGCTACCACAGCTTCAGAAACCTCGCTAACTGCAGAAATGGACTCTCTCTTGCGATGGCCCTGCAACATTGGAAAGGCAGAAGGAACTACAGTAGACGTGCAGGGCACTGCTGGTGAGGGCGATAATTTTTGGGACACTTGGGGAGAAAGTTGCCGCAGAAATTGACTCTCATCAGAGGACTCTTGGACAACATCTGTCTGAGAGGAGATTGGCTCAGCAAAAATGTTATCCCTAAAAGACATAAAGTACATGTAACAGCTTGCACCTCATCTTGGTCCATTTTTTCACATAAAATATTGGTATTGAGCAGAAAAAATACTGGGAATAACAAAATAAAATTATCAAAAACCGTTACTGTCTCTTTAAATTTAAACTTTTTTTCTTTCTCTTGACAAACTGCTAATTTTGCTGTAGTTACAAAACGGTTAGAAAATGTAAGCAATAATTTAACCTCTGCACCACAGCAACCTGCTGAGGTGCTCCTACCTTAACCAATGCTACCGGATCCCTTGTAGAAACGATCCGTTACTGCAACCTGCCAGAAAAACCGAACTAGGAACGCATCTGTGCTAAAAGCGCATGAAAAGTGTTCTACATGCTGCTCTAGCCCAGATAAACCCCAGTACAGCACATCTGAAGACCAGCAACTGCTTGGAAATAGTGCTACAAGCAGAGGCTCCAAAAAACAGGAAGTCCACCCCTTCGTGGGCGTGCTGCAAGTCTCTGCTTCCCTCTCAGGGAAAAAACTAAAGTGAAACCACCAGAGCCCTCCATTTTAGTGAAAATTAACTTAGCAACATAACTCCAGCCCCAGTGCCTGCACCTAACCACTGCCCAAGTAAGACTTCCCTTCTGAAAGTCTGAAACTGTTCCCACATAAGGTTTACCATTAACCCCTTATGTACCGTACTGCTAATGAAACAAACACTGAGAGACCCAGAAAAAGGCAGCACTTACCTCAAACACTGCCTGGCAGTAGGGCAGTTCCCAAGCTTGAGAGGGCCTCTCCCTCACATTGGCCTGAGAGATAAGCAATGCTGAGTCAGTAATAATCTCAGGCTGAAAATGGGAGGCGCAGTGAGAATTATGTCCCACCAGTTCCCATAGCTCTAAAGACACCAGAGCTCTATTGTAGAGACTGATATGGACTAGGCTACACCCCAGAACAAAGTAGCACACTCTGGCACTACTCATAAAACAAAAAACTCTTGATTGAAGAATCTAAACTAACACCTCACTTTACCTGCTTCCTATAACTAACATAGGCAAAGAGAATGACTGGAGTGGGAGGGAAGGGAGGAGCTATTTAACAGCTCTGCTGTGGTGCTCTTTGCCTCTTCCTGCTGACCAGGAAGTGAATATCCCATAAGTAATGAAGATGATCCGTGGACTCATTGTGTCTTTAAGAAGAAAACTAATGCTGTTTCCTGCTTACTTGATTTAGGTTTGTAATCCAACACTTTAACCTAATAAGAGTCCAGCTGTTTGTAGATCACCTTCTTAAGAGCTGAGTACAACAGTGCATCTCTTGGCAGGCCCTCTAACCATTTGATCCATATAATGGTTTTGTTGTACTCCGCCTTTATTTCTAGTGCTGCGGAATCTGTTGGTGCTCTACAAATAACCGATAATAATAATACTAACTATCTGGGCAGTTAATGTTACAAATAAGGAATTTATTGTTTTACAATTTTTTTTATCATAAGGGTATATATGTTACAGTTAAAGTGCAGAAATCAGTTAATCTGCAGACTAGCTAGAGTGATCAGTTAAAGTGCAGAAAAATTGTTTCATTTCTCAAATTACCTAGATAATCTGCACATTACCTACTAGGCACTAGTTAAAGTGCAAAAAAACATAATTTATGCTTACCTGATAAATTTATTTCTCTTGTAGTGTATCCAGTCCACGGATCATCCATTACTTGTGAGATATTCTCCTTCCCAACAGGAAGTTGCAAGAGGATCACCCACAGCAGAGCTGCTATATAGCTCCTCCCCTCACTGCCATATCCAGTCATTCGACCGAAACAAGCCGAGAAAACATAATTTATGTAAGAACTTACCTGATAAATTCATTTCTTTCATATTAGCAAGAGTCCATGAGCTAGTGACGTATGGGATATACATTCCTACCAGGAGGGGCAAAGTTTCCCAAACCTCAAAATGCCTATAAATACACCCCTCACCACACCCACAATTCAGTTTAACGAATAGCCAAGAAGTGGGGTGATAAAAAAGTGCGAAAGCATATAAAATAAGGAATTGGAATAATTGTGCTTTATACAAAATCATAACCACCACAAAAAAGGGCGGGCCTCATGGACTCTTGCTAATATGAAAGAAATGAATTTATCAGGTAAGTTCTTACATAAATTATGTTTTCTTTCATGTAATTAGCAAGAGTCCATGAGCTAGTGACGTATGGGATAATGACTACCCAAGAAGTGGATCTTTCCACACAAGAGTCACTAGAGAGGGAGGGATAAAATAAAGACAGCCAATTCCTGCTGAAAATAATCCACACCCAAAATAAAGTTTAACGAAAAACATAAGCAGAAGATTCAAACTGAAACCGCTGCCTGAAATACTTTTCTACCAAAAACTGCTTCAGAAGAAGAAAATACATCAAAATGGTAGAATTTAGTAAAAGTATGCAAAGAGGACCAAGTTACTGCTTTGCAGATCTGGTCAACCGAAGCATCATTCCTAAACGCCCAGGAAGTAGAAACTGACCTAGCAGAATGAGCTGTAATTCTCTGAGGCGGAGTTTTACCCGACTCAACATAGGCAAGATGAATTAAAGATTTCAACCAAGATGCCAAAGAAAAGGCAGAAGCTTTCTGGCCTTTTCTAGAACCGGAAAAGGGTAACAAATAGACTAGAAGTCTTACGAAAAGATTTCGTAGCTTCAACATAATAATTCAAAGCTCTAACAACATCCAAAGAATGCAACGATTTCTCCTTAGAATTCTTAGGATTAGGACATAATGAAGGAACCACAATTTCTCTACTAATGTTGTTGGAATTCACAACTTTAGGTAAAAATTCAAAAGAAGTTCGCAACACCGCCTTATCCTGATGAAAAATCAGAAAAGGAGACTCACAAGAAAAAGCAGATAATTCAGAAACTCTTCTGGCAGAAGAGATGGCCAAAAGGAACAAAACTTTCCAAGAAAGTAATTTAATGTCCAATGAATGCATAGGTTCAAACGGATGAGCTTGAAGAGCTCCCAGAACCAAATTCAAACTCCAAGGAGGAGAAATTGACTTAATGACAGGTTTTATACGAACCAAAGCTTGTACAAAACAATGAATATCAGGAAGAATAGCAATCTTTCTGTGAAAAAGAACAGAAAGAGCAGAGATTTGTCCTTTCAAAGAACTTGCGGACAAACCCTTATCTAAACCATCCTGAAGGAACTGTAAAATTCTCGGTATTCTAAAAGAATGCCAGGAAAAAATGATGAGAAAGACACCAAGAAATATAAGTCTTCCAGACTCTATAATATATCTCTCGAGATACAGATTTACGAGCCTGTAACATAGTATTAATCACAGAGTCAGAGAAAACCTCTTTGACCAAGAATCAAGCGTTCAATCTCCATACCTTTAAATTTAAGGATTTCAGATCCTGATGGAAAAAAGGACCTTGAGACAAAAAGGTCTGGTCTTAACGGAAGAGACCACGGTTGGCAAGAGGCCATCCGGACAAGATCCGCATACCAAAACCTGTGAGGCCATGCCGGAGCTATCAGCAGAACAAACGAGCATTCCTTCAGAATCTTGGAGATTACTCTTGGAAGAAGAACTAGAGGCGGAAAGATATAGACAGGATGATACTTCCAAGGAAATGATAATGCATCCACTGCCTCCGCCTGGGAATCCCGGGATCTGGACAGATACCTGGGAAGTGTCTTGTTTAGATGAGAAGCCATCAGATCTATTTCTGGAAGTTCCCACATTTGAACAATCTGAAGAAATACCTCTGGGTGAAGAGACCATTCGCCCGGATGCAACGTTTGGCGACTGAGATAATCCGCTTTCCAATTGTCCATACCTGGGATATGAACCGCAGAGATTAGACAGGAGCTGGATTCCGCCCAAACCAAAATTCGAGATACTTCTTTCATAGCCAGAGGACTGTGAGTCCTTCCTTGATGATTGATGTATGCCACAGTTGTGACATTGTCTATCTGAAAACAAATGAACAACTCTCTCTTCAGAAGAGGCCAAGACTGAAGAGCTCTGAAAATTGCACGGAGTTCCAAAATATTGATCGGAAATCTCACCTCCTGAGATTCCGAAACCCCTTGTGCCGTCAGATACCCCCACACAGCTCCCCAACCTGTAAGACTTGCATCTGTTGAGATTATAGTCCAGGTCGGAAGAACAAAGAAGCCCCCTGAACTAAACGATGGTGATCTGTCCACCATGTCAGAGAGTGTTGTAAAATCGGTTTAAAGATAATAATTGAGATATCTTTGAGTAATTCCTGCACCAATGATTCAGCATACAGAGCTGAAGAGGTCGCATGTGAAAAACGAGCAAAGGAGATCGCATCTGATGCGGCAGTCCTAAGACCCAACATTTCCATGCATAAGGCTACCAAAGGGAATGATTGTCACTGAAGGTTTTGACAAGCTGAAATCAATGATAAACTTCTCTTGTCTGACAAGGACAGAGTCATAGATACTGAATTTATCTAGAAACCTAAAAAGGTTACCCTTGTCTGAGGAATCAATGAACTGAATAGTAAATTGATCCTCCAACCATGAACTTGAAGAAACAACACAAGTCGATTCGTATGAGATTCTTCGAAAATGAGAAGACTGAGCAAGTACCAAGATATCGTCCAAATAAGGAAATACCAAAACCCTATTCTCTGAATACAGAAAAAAGGGGGCACCGAGAACCTTTTGAAAAAAATTCTTGGAACTGAGGCTAGGCCAAACGGTAGAGCCACACAAAACTGGTAATGCTTGTCTAAAAAGAGAATCTCAGACACTAAAAGTGATCTGGATGAATCGTAATATGCAGATACACATCCTGTAAATCTATTGTAGACATATAATGCCCTTGCAAAACAAAAGGCAGGATAGTCCTACAGTAACCATCTTGAATGTTGGTATCCTAACATAACGATTCAATAATGAAAGATCCGGAACTGGTCTGAAGGAATTGACCTTCTTTGGTACAAATGAAGAGATAAAATAAAACCCCAGCCCCACTCCAGCCAACTCTAGATCTGAAACACATTTCAGAAATGTTGAGCCTATGCTGTGTTAACTGGGACACAGGAAAGAAAAAGAATCTCTTAGCAGGAGGCCTTAACTTGAAGCCAATTCTGTACCTTTCTGAAACAATGTTTCTGAAACCAGAGAATAAGAACGGAATTGATCTAAATTTCTTTGAAGAAAACGTAATCTGCCCCATACCAGCTGAGCTGGAACAAGGGCCGCACCTTCATAGGTAGCTAGGAGCTGGCTATAGATTTCTATAAGACTTGGATATATTCCAAAACTGGAAATAGTTTCCAAGCTGATACCGCTCCTGAGGATGAAGGATCAGGCTTTTGTTCCTTGTGAGGAAAGGAACTAAAATGATTATTTACCCTGGAAAGAAAGGGAAAGCAAAGTTGACTTAGAAGACATGTCAGTATTCCAAGTTTAATCCATAAAGCTTTTCTAGCTAAAATAGCTAGAGACATATACCTGACATCAACTCTAATGATATCAAAAGATGGTATCACCAATAAAATTATTTAGCATGTTATAGAATAATAATAATGCTATAAAATTATGATCTGTTACTTGTTGCGCTAAAGCTTCTAACCAAAAAGTTGAAGCTGCAGCAACATCCGCTAAAAATATAGCAGGTCTAAGAAGATTACCTGAACCTAAGTAAGCTTTTCTTAGAAAGGATTCAATTTTCCTATCTAAAGGAACCATAAATGAAGTACTATCTGCCGTAGGAACAGTAGTACATTAGCAGGAGTAGAGACAGCCCCATAACCTTAGGGATTTTTGTCTCAAAAAACTCTAATCTGTCAGATGGCACAGGATATAATTTGCTTAAACGTCTAGAAGGAGTAAATAAATTACCCAAATTATTCCATTCCCTGGAAATTACTTCAGAAATAGCATCAGGGAGATAAAACACTTCTGGAATAACTACAGGAGATTTAAAAACCTTATTTAAACGTTTACATTTAGTATCAAGAGGACCAGAATCCTCTATTTCTAATGCAAATAACACTTCTTTAAGTAAAGAACGAATAAATTCCATCTTGAACAAATACAAAGATTTATCAGCATCAACCTCTGAGACAGAAACCTCTGAACCAGAAGAACTATTATCAGTATCAGAATGATGATGTTCATTTAAAAATTCATCTGAAAAAAGAGAAGTTTTAAAAGATTTTTATGTATACTAGAAGGAGAAATAACAGACATAGCCTTCTAATGGATTAAAAAATAAAATCTCTTATGTTATCAGGAACACTCTGAAAATTAGATGTTGACGGAACAGCAACAGGTAATGTAACAGTACTAAAGGAAATTTTATCTGCATTAATAAGTTTGACATGACATGCAATACAAATAACAGCTGGAGAGACAAAGTTTATAGCAGATACACTTAGCTTGGTCGCTCCAGCACTGTGCAGTGATTTTTCCTGAAGTATCTTCTGACTCAGTTGCAACGTGGAACATCTTGCAATATGTAAAAGAAAAAAACAACATATAAAGCAAAATTGATCAAATTCCTTAAATGACAGTTTCAGGAATGGGAAAAAATGCCAAAGAACAAGCTTCTAGCAACCAGAAGCAATAAAAAATGAGACTTAAATAATGTGGAGACAAAAAGTGACGCCCATATTTTTTCGCGCCAAATAAGACGCCCACATTATTTGGCGCCTAAATGCTTTTTGGCGCCAAAAATGACGCCACATCCGGAACGCCGACATTTTTGGCGCAAAATAACATCAAAGAATGACGCAACTTCCGGCGACACGTATGACGCCGGAAACGGAAATAGAATTTTTGCGCCAAAAAAGTCCGCGCCAAGAATGACGCAATAAAATGAAGCATTTTCAGCCCCCGCGAGCCTAACAGCCCACAGGGAAAAAGTCAAATTTTAAGGTAAAAAATGTTAAATTAAAATGCATTATCCCAAATATGAAACTGACTGTCTGAAAAATAAGGAAAGTTGAACATTCTGAGTCAAGGCAAATAAATGTTTGAATACATATATTTAGAACTTTATAAACAAAGTGCCCAACCATAGCTAGGAGTGTCACAAAAAATAAGACTTACTTACCCCAGGACACTCATCTACATATAGCAGATAGCCAAACCAGTACTGAAACGAGAATCAGCAGAGGTAATGGTATATATAAGAGTATATCGTCGATCTGAAAAGGGAGGTAAGAGATGAATCTCTACGACCGATAACAGAGAACCTATGAAATAGACCCCTTAAAAGGAGATCACTGCATTCAAATAGGCAATACTCTCCTCACATCCCTCTGACATTCACTGCACGCTGAGAGGAAAACCGGGCTCCAACTTGCTGCGGAGCGCATATCAACGTAGAATCTAGCACAAACTTACTTCACCACCTCCATCGGAGGCAAAGTTTGTAAAACTGAATTGTGGGTGTGGTGAGGGGTGTATTTATAGGCATTTTGAGGTTTGGGAAACTTTGCCCCTCCTGGTAGGAATGTATATCCCATACGTCACTAGCTCATGGACTCTTGCTAATTACATGAAAAAAAGGAGAAACCATAGGGTGCAGTGGTGACTGTAGTTTAATTAAAATTTAGACCTGCCTGAAAAGGACAGGGCGGGCCGTGGACTGGATACACTACAAGAGAAATAAATTTATCAGGTAAGCATAAATTATGTTTTCTCTTGTTAAGTGTATCCAGTCCACGGATCATCCATTACTTGTGGGATACCAATACCAAAGCTAAAGTACACGGATGATGGGAGGGACAAGGCAGGAACTTAAACGGAAGGAACCACTGCCTGTAGAACCTTTCTCCCAAAAACAGCCTCCGAAGAAGCAAAAGTATCAAATTTGTAAAATTTGGAAAAAGTATGAAGGGAAGACCAAGTTGCAGCCTTGCAAATCTGATCAACAGAGGCCTCATTTTTAAAGGCCCAGGTGGAAGCCACAGCTCTAGTAGAATGAGCTGTAATCCTTTCAGGAGGCTGCTGTCCAGCAGTCTCATAGGCTAAACGGATTATACTCCGAAGCCAAAAAGAAAGAGAGGTTGCTGAGGCCTTCTGACCTCTCCTCTGTCCAGAGTAAACAACAAACACGTTGGATGTTTGGCGAAAATCTTTAGTAGCCTGTAAGTAAAACTTCAAGGCACGGACTACGTCTAGATTATGCAGAAGACGTTCCTTCTTTGAAGAAGGATTAGGACATAATGATGGAACAACAATCTCTTGATTGATATTCTTGTTAGAAACCACCTTAGGTAAAAACCCAGGTTTTGTACGCAGAACAACTTTATCTGAATGAAAGATCAGATAAGGAGAATCACAATGTAAGGCAGATAACTCCGAGACTCTTCGAGCCGAGGAAATAGCCATCAGAAAAAGAACTTTGCATGAAAGAAGTTTGATATCAATAGAATGAAGGGGTTCAAACGGAACCCCTTGAAGAACTTTAAGAACCAAGTTTAAGCTCCATGGAGGAGCAACAGGTTTAAACACAGGCTTAATTCTAACTAAAGCCTGACAAAATGCCTGAACGTCTGGAACTTCTGCCAGACGCTTGTGTAAAAGAATAGACAGAGCAGAAATCTGTCCTTTTAAAGAACTAGCTGATAATCCTTTGTCCAAACCCTCTTGGAGGAAGGACAATATCCTAGGAATCCTAACCCTACTCCATGAGTAATTCTTGGATTCACACCAATGAAGATATTTACCCCATATCTTGTGGTAAATTTTCCTGGTGACAGGCTTTCGTGCCTGTATTAAGGTATCAATTACTGACTCAGAGAAGCCACGCTTTGATAGGATCAAGCGTTCAATCTCCATGCAGTCAGTCTCAGAGAAAGTAGATTTGGATGATTGAAAGGACCTTGTATTAGAAGGTCTTGTCTCAGAGGCAGAGTCCATGGTGGAAAGGATGACATGTCCACTAGGTCTGCATACCAGGTCCTGCGTGGCCACGCAGACGCTATCAATATCACTGATGCTCTTTCCTGTTTGATTTTGGCAATCAGACGAGGGAGCAGAGGAAACACATAAGCCAGGTTGAAGAACCAAGGCGCTGCTAGAGCATCTATGAGTGCCGCTTCTGGGTCCCTGGACCTGGATCCGTAACAAGGAAGCTTGGCGTTCTGGCGAGACGCCATGAGATCCAATTCTGGTTTGCCCCAACGGAGAACCAATTGAGCAAACACCTCCGGATGGAGTTCCCATTCCCCCGGATGAAAAGTCTGACGACTTAGAAAATCCGCCTCCCAGTTCTCTACACCTGGGATATGGATCGCTGACAGGTGGCAAGAGTGAGTCTCTGCCCAGCGAATTATCTTGGAGACTTCTGACATCGCTAGGGAACTCCTGGTTCCCCCTTGATGGTTGATGTAAGCCACAGACGTGATGTTGTCCGACTGAAATCTGATGAACCTCAGTGTTGCTAGCTGAGGCCAAGCCATAAGAGCATTGAATATTGCTCTTAACTCCAGAATATTTATTGGGAGGAGTTTCTCCTCCTGAGTCCATGAACCCTGAGCCTTCAGGGAGTTCCAGACTGCACCCCAACCTAGAAGGCTGGCATCTGTTGTTACAATTGTCCAATCTGGTCTGCGAAAGGTCATACCCTTGGACAGATGGGCCCGAGATAACCACCAGAGAAGAGAATCTCTGGTTTCCTGATCCAGATTTAGTAGAGGGGACAAATCTGTGTAATCCCCATTCCACTGACTGAGCATGCATAATTGCAGCGGCCTGAGATGCAGGCGCGCGAATGGCACTATGTCCATCGCCGCTACCATTAAGCCGATTACTTCCATGCACTGAGCCACCGTGGAGCGCGGAATGGAGTGAAGAACACGGCAAGCATTTAGAAGTTTTGATAACCTGGACTCCGTCAGGTAAATTTTCATTTCTACAGAATCTATTAGAGTCCCTAGGAAGGAAACCCTCGTGAGAGGAGATAGAGAACTCTTTTCTTCGTTCACTTTCCACCCATGTGACCTCAGGAATGCCAGAACTATCTCTGTATGAGATTTGGCAATTTGAAAGCTTGACGCCTGTATCAGGATATCGTCCAGGTAAGGAGCCACCGCTATGCCTCGCGGTCTTAGGACCGCCAGAAGTGAGCCCAGAACCTTTGTAAAAATTCTTGGGGCTGTAGCCAACCCGAATGGAAGAGCTACAAAATGGTAATGCCTGTCTAGAAAGGCAAACCTCAGGAACTGATGATGATTCTTGTGAATCGGAATGTGAAGGTAGGCATCCTTTAAGGCCACTGTGGTCATGTACTGACCCTCTTGGATCATGGGTAAAATGGTTTGAATAGTTTCCATCTTGAATGACGGAACTCTGAGGAATTTGTTTAGGATCTTTAAATCCAAAATTGGTCTGAAGGTTCCCTCTTTTTTGGGAACCACAAACAGATTTGAATAAAACCCCTGTCCTTGTTCCGTCCACGGAACTGGATGGATCACTCCCATTACAAGGAGATCTTGTACGCAGCTTAGGAATGCCTCTTTCTTTATCTGGTTTGCAGATAATCTTGAAAGGTGAAATCTCCCTTGTGGAGGAGAAGCTTTGAAGTCCAGAAGATATCCCTGAGATATGATCTCCAACGCCCAGGGATCCTGAACATCTCTTGCCCACGCCTGGGCGAAGAGATAGAGTCTGCCTCCTACTAGATCCGTTGTCGGATAGGGGGCCGCTCCTTCATGCTGTCTTAGAGGCAGCAGCAGGCTTTCTGGCCTGCTTGCCCTTGTTCCAGGACTGGTTAGGTTTCCAGGCCTGCTTGGATTGAGCAAAAGTTCCCTCTTGTTTTGAAGCAGAGGAAGTTGATGCTGCACCTGCCTTGAAATTTCGAAAGGCACGAAAATTAGACTGTTTGGCCTTTGATTTGGCCCTGTCCTGAGGAAGGGTATGACCCTTACCTCCAGTAATGTCAGCAATAATTTCTTTCAAACCAGGCCCGAATAAGGTCTGCCCCTTGAAAGGAATGTTGAGTAATTTAGACTTTGAAGTCACATCAGCTGACCAGGATTTGAGCCATAGCGCCCTATGCGCCTGGATGGCGAATCCGGAATTCTTAGCCGTTAGTTTAGTCAAATGAACAATGGCATCAGAAACAAATGAGTTAGCTAGCTTAAGAGTTCTAAGCTTGTCAACAATTTCAGTCAATGGAGCTGTATGGATGGCCTCTTCCAGGGCCTCAAACCAGAATGCCGCTGCAGCAGTGACAGGCGCAATGCATGCAAGGGGCTGTAAAATAAAACCTTGTTGAATAAACATTTTCTTAAGGTAACCCTCTAATTTTTTATCCATTGGATCTGAAAAAGCACAACTGTCCTCAACCGGGATAGTGGTACGCTTAGCTAAAGTAGAAACTGCTCCCTCCACCTTAGGGACAGTCTGCCATAAGTCCAGTGTAGTGGCATCTATTGGAAACATTTTTCTAAATGTAGGAGGTGGGGAAAAGGGCACACCGGGCCTATCCCACTCCTTACTAATAATTTCTGTAAGCCTTTTAGGTATTGGAAAAACATCAGTACTCACCGGCACTGCATAGTATTTATCCAGCCTATACAATTTCTCTGGCACTGCAATTGTGTCACAGTCATTCAGAGCAGCTAATACCTCCCCAAGCAATACACGGAGGTTCTCAAGCTTAAATTTAAAATTAGAAATCTCTGAATCAGGTCTCCCCGAATCAGAGACGTCACCCACAGACTGAAGCTCTCCGTCCTCAGGTTCTGCATATTGTGACGCAGTATCAGACATGGCTCTTACAGCATCTACGCGCTCTGTATCTCGTCTAACCCCAGAGCTGTCGCGCTTGCCTCTCAATTCAGGCAATCTGGATAATACCTCTGACAGGGTTATCCATGATTGCAGCCATGTCCTGCAAAGTAATCGCTATGGGCGTCCCTGATGTACTTGGCGCCATATTAGCGTGCGTCCCTTGAGCGGGAGGCGAAGGGTCCGACACGTGGGGAGAGTTAGTCGGCATAACTTCCCCCTCGACAGACCCCTCTGGTGACAATTCTTTTATAGATAAAGACTGATCTTTACTGTTTAAGGTGAAATCAATACATTTAGTACACATTCTCCTATGGGGCTCCACCATGGCTTTTAAACATAATGAACAAGTATCCTCTGTTTCAGACATGTTTGTACAGACTAGCAATGAGACTAGCAAGCTTGGAAAACACTTTAAAGCAAGTTAACAAGCAATATAAAAAACGTTACTGTGCCTTTAAGAGAAACAAATTGACAAAATTTGAAATAACAGTGAAAAAAGGCAGTTACACTAACAAAATTTTTACAGTGTATGTAACAAGTCAGCAGAGCATTGCACCCACTTGCAAATGGATGATTAACCCCTTAATAACAAAAACAGAATAATAAATGACAAAAACGTTTTTTTAAACACAGTCACAACAACTGCCACAGTCTACTGTGATTGTTACCCTCCTCAAACACGACTCTGAAGCCTTTTGAGCCCTTCAGAGATGTCCTGTATCATGCAGAGGGAAGCTGAATGTCTCTGTCAGTATTTTTAACTGCACAGAAAAGCACTAAAATAGGCCCTTCCCACTCATATTGCAACAGTGGAAAGCCTCATCTCTAGGCAAAAATCAAACCAGCTATGTGGAAAAAAACTAGGCCCCAATAAGTTTTGTCACAAAACATATATAAAAATGATTAGCATGCCAGCAAACGTTTTATATTACATTTTTATAAGAGTATGTATCTCTATTAATAAGCCTGATACCAGTAGCTATCACTGCATTTAAGGCTTTACTTACATTAATTCGGTATCAGCAGCATTTTCTAGCAAATTCCATCCCTAGAAAAATATTAACTGCACATACCTTATTGCAGGAAAACCTGCACGCCATTCCCTCTCTGAAGTTACCTCACTCCTCAGAATATGTGAGAACAGCCATGGATCTTAGTTACTTCTGCTAAGATCATAGAAATCACAGGCAGATTCTTCTTCTAATGCTGCCTGAGATGAAACAGTACACTCCGGTACCATTTAAAAATAACAAACTTTTGATTGAAGTTAAAAAACTAACTATAATACACCACTTTCCTCTTACTACGTCCATCTTTGTTGAGAGTTGCAAGAGAATGACTGGGTATGGCAGTGAGGGGAGGAGCTATATAGCAGCTCTGCTGTGGGTGATCCTCTTGCAACTTCCTGTTGGGAAGGAGAATATCCCACAAGTAATGGATGATCCGTGGACTGGATACACTTAACAAGAGAAATGCACTTTAGCGGTAACATATATATAAACTAAAGGGAGTCCCATGGCTTTTCCTATGATAATCAGTTCATATCACTTTTTTTAGAGAGCCTGGGGCACTTTCTTCTGAAAATGGAGGTAAAAACAAAATCTTAAAGGGCAGTGCGGCGCACTTTATGCATCATTCATTGCCCAGACACACTTCAACTTCTTAACAAGTTTATAGTAGTTTTCCCAAGGGTATAACAACTGCTCTCATTCTGTTTTTGCATTTATTAGCATCTTGGCCTCTACACTTCTAAGCATTGTATATTTCTTATTCTGCATTCTGAATTGTTACAGAATCGACTTCCCTGCAACCCATTGTGGAATTATGTAATGAGCACAAATAAATGTAAGAACCTCGTACTGAGAATGTGAAATATCTGCCATTCTAGCTGTAATGTATCTGTGATAATACAGTTGAAAAACAAATAATACACTTTCAAGCACTTTAGTTTTTTAGAAAAGTTTGTTTCTCTCATGTAAACTGTTTATTGAAAAAGAAGCCGAAGAACGTTCCGACTCTGGGAACCTTACCATGGGTCCTAGCCCGCACGTCTTGAAATTCTCTGTCTGGGAAATGATCTATCTATCGAATCTTCAAAACGTGCGGGCTGGGACCCATGGTAAGGTTCCCAGAGGCATTTGTGGCTCTGATTAGAACAGAGCACTCTGGAGCGTATCTGCCCTCGGCCGAAATTGGAACGTTCTTCGGCTTCTTTTTCAATAAACAGTTTACATGAGAGAAACAAACTTTTCCAACTTTAACTACACGGAAGCAGTTAATGTGCACATTACCTAGGTAAAGTGCAGAGTCTGCACTTTAACTGAGCAAATCAGTTAATCTGCAGATTAGCTAGGTAATGTGCACATTAACTATTTCTGCACTTTAACTAACATATATTTTAAAATAAAAAAGTTTATAGGATACCTGTAAGGTTTAACATTTGGCAGTAATGTTTATTTATGACATTAAGGCAGTATTTTTCAGTTGTGTTTAACAGAATTGAGTATATCATGGTCTAATGCAACAAGTGCAAATGAAAGGGACACAAAACCCAATGTTGTGTCTTTCATGATTCAGACAGAGCATGCAATTTCAAGAAACTTTCTAATTTACTCCTATTATAAATTTGTCTTCGTTCCCTTGCTATCTTTATTTGAAAAAGCAGGAATGTAAGCATAGGAGCTGGCATGTTTTTTGGTTTAGAACCTGGGTAGAACTTACTGATAGGTGACTAAAAGTAGCCACCAATTGGCAAGCACTACCCTGGGTGCTGAACCAAAAATGGGCTGGCTCCTAAGCTCACATTTATGATTTTTAAATAAAGATACCAAAAGAACAAAGAAAATTTGATATGAGTAAATTAGAAAGTTGCTTAAAATGGCATGCTCTATCTGAATCATGAAAGAAAAAAATAGGGTTTAATATCCCAATAACAAATATCCACCCACCACTTGCCTTATCTGGAGGAGTCTATCAGGACTAGTTACAGGAGTAAACAAGGCTAGCCAATGCCATTATGTTGGCACAATCTTATGTTTGCTGTTACCTATCTCTTCTAAAATCTATTAGCAGTAGTTATGTTGCAGGGATAGACTTGTGAATCCTGCAATGTGCCCTTCCAGTTGCCAGAACTAGAAAACTCTTAATTTTCAAACTTAAATAACAGTAAAAGGGGACAAATTAAATAAAAAATACATTTTATTATTACACAATTAAACATTTAACACATGTGTTATTAACTAGCAAAGAAGCTGTAAGAAAAATATTTACTACTTATATACCTGTTGTTGAGCCATTGGATATTGGGACCATGGTACTCATTAAACAATGTTTCAAACTAACTGATGAGACATAAGAAAATTCAGAGTGGAAACTTTATTTTTTTAACATTCATACATAAATTGTACAACTATATTGCATCCCCTTAAGTTCCATCCAAAATAAACTGTGCTTTTGTTGATGTGTTGTAGTGGCATCAGATAGTTGAATTTATTACAATCCCTGCAGTATGTATGAACTATAACGTTCTATAGTTAGATGCACTGCCAGATATTGTGTCACTAGTACATATTATAATAAATAGGTTTAGATCTTTATTTACAAGCAATAATTTTTAAAGAATTCTGAGCAAATAGAAAGATCTATAATAATTTTGATTTACAAAACCAAGACCATCAATAACTTATTCCTTAAATATCTAAATATTAAACTTCAACTAGAATTATACACTTTAAGTTTTGAAAGCATTACAACATTGTTCAAAATGTTTAATGTGCAACTTGTTTACATTATAAATAATTCAAAATGTTGATTTACTAGAATCAGATTCTAATTCTATAATTTAATCTTAGGGATAAAAGCTTTGCTAGTAGATATATACACTGTACTGTACAGGTGGCCCTCGTTTTACAACGGTTCAATTTACACCGTTTCAGAATAACAACCTTTTTTTCCAGTCATGTGACTGCTATTGAAAAGCATTGAGAAGCAGTGCATTTATTAAAATAGCCAGTAGGTGGAGCTGTCCGCTTGTGTTGC
Source organism: Bombina bombina (assembly GCF_027579735.1). Lineage (NCBI taxonomy): Eukaryota > Metazoa > Chordata > Amphibia > Anura > Bombinatoridae > Bombina > Bombina bombina. Next base: position 707,139,984 of record NC_069501.1, on the reverse strand, counting down.
AGCAAAATCAAGCAAGCTGAAATTAATCAGTTTAACCAGACCTGAGCTATCGAGCAGATTTCAAAAGAACAAGATCTTCCTGTCTATAAATCAGTCCAGATTGGAATGCATAGAAAGAACTGTTTGCAGAAAAATGCAAGTGAAGTCTATGTTGTGTGATTATTTTATTAGGTTTATAATGCTGTTTAGCAAATGTTTTTGTTCATTTAACTTAGTTTAATTATATATTCTGTGTTGTGTGATTATTTTATTAGGTTTATAATGCTGTTTAGCATTTAAAGTCTTCATTTCAAAGCTTTAAAAATAATGTATTAGATGTTACTTATGACAATTTTGAGAGGGGCCTGGAACCTATCTCCCTCACTTCCCATTGACTTACATTATAAACTGGGTTTCAATTTACAACGGTTTTGATTTACAACCATTCCTTCTGGAACCTAACCCCAGCGTAAACTGAGGGCTACCTGTATTTTAAACATAACTGCACTTTGCAAGGACAGCTCCTACTACCATAACTGTAAATTATATTATTATCATTATATAAAGATAAACATGACCAATTCAGGGTATCTTAGGAAAATATCACTATGGCCTAAACAACAGAAAACTGATACAAAAATTATACATTGCACATAATTTATGGCATTAAAAGAATCTTACTGTATAGTGAAATGTTCATAATACACTATACACTTCTTCAATGTTTTTTGTTATTAAATTTTCCTAGAATATTAATGCACCCCAAAGGTGATCTAAACTATTCATCCCTGAGCTATCTGGTTAAAAAAAAATAAACAAAAAAAACATGCTATCTTTTAAACATTTACAAGGCACAAATATTCTAGATACAAACTTTCAGATGTAAAATTTATTATGCTCTTAGTAACTCATGTATTAGCGTCTGGATTTAAAAGTAATGCCTTTAAAAAGACTGGTGCACATGCCTTTACAATGTTTGAAAAGTGACATCTGGCATAAAAGTTGCAGGTTACTGCTTCCTTTACAATCCACAACACTAATATTGATCTACACTCTTGCCCTACTCATTTTAGAATTGATACCTAACTCACAGATGTCTTTTTTATGTGGGCATGCAACATCTTACTATTATGATTACCAACCAATTCCTAATCAACAACTAAACAATTAATTAAACTAGCAAAATACGTATCCAACTTGCACAATGTTTAGTTCTTTTTTTAGCTTTTATATATTTTAAAGCAAAGGCGTGTGATGTTTGGTAAATTAACTCTTCTTTTTAAGAGTTTAAAGGGACATGAAACCCAACAAAATTCTTTAATGATTTAGATAGCGAATACAATTTTAAACAACTTTCCAATTTACTTCTATTATTTAATTTGCTTCATTATTCAGATATCCTTTCTTGAAGAAACAGCAATGCACAGTGCGAGCCAATCAGAGGAGGCATCTATGTGAAGCCACCAATCAGCAGCTACTGAGCCTATCTAAATATGCTTTTAAACAAAGGATATCAAGAGAATGAAGCAAATTAGATAATATAATTACATTTGAAAGTTGTTTAATATTGCGGATATCAAGAGAATGAAGCAAATTAGATAATATAATTACATTTGAAAGTTGTTTAATATTGCCTGCTCCATCTAAATCATGAAAGAAAAAATGTGGGTTTCACGTCCCTTTAAGTTAACTAGGAAATAAAAACGACCATTCTAAGAACTAAACATTGGTTAGTAGAGGACGGTTTAGTAAGCAGGGTAATAGCCATTTACAGTTAAATCTACCACATATATACTGTGATACTATCTTTGAATGTCAGTTTGCAGATCACAGCCACAAATGGGTGACTTGGCTAATAAAATATACAGTTCTTGCTAGCATATACACATGCCTATATACAGAAGCTGCAAATGTACAATGTATTACTGGAATATGTTGTGCATGAAAACTGTAACTCAAACATAAAATACATAGTTGTATCACATTAAAATCTTTTGGCCATTATAATTTTTTCAAAAATAAAAAGCCAGGGCAGAATAAAGGGCTATACAAAAAACAGAATTTATGTTTACCTGATAAATTACTTTCTCCAACGGTGTGTCCGGTCCACGGCGTCATCCTTACTTGTGGGATATTCTCTTCCCCAACAGGAAATGGCAAAGAGCCCAGCAAAGCTGGTCACATGATCCCTCCTAGGCTCTGCCTACCCCAGTCATTCGACCGACGTTAAGGAGGAATATTTGCATAGGAGAAACCATATGATACCGTGGTGACTGTAGTTAAAGAAAATAAATTATCAGACCTGATTAAAAAACCAGGGCGGGCCGTGGACCGGACACACCGTTGGAGAAAGTAATTTATCAGGTAAACATAAATTCTGTTTTCTCCAACATAGGTGTGTCCGGTCCACGGCGTCATCCTTACTTGTGGGAACCAATACCAAAGCTTTAGGACACGGATGAAGGGAGGGAGCAAATCAGGTCACCTAAATGGAAGGCACCACGGCTTGCAAAACCTTTCTCCCAAAAATAGCCTCAGAAGAAGCAAAAGTATCAAACTTGTAAAATTTGGTAAAAGTGTGCAGTGAAGACCAAGTCGCTGCCCTACATATCTGATCAACAGAAGCCTCGTTCTTGAAGGCCCATGTGGAAGCCACAGCCCTAGTGGAATGAGCTGTGATTCTTTCAGGAGGCTGCCGTCCGGCAGTCTCGTAAGCCAATCTGATGATGCTTTTAATCCAAAAAGAGAGAGAGGTAGAAGTTGCTTTTTGACCTCTCCTTTTACCAGAATAAACAACAAACAAGGAAGATGTTTGTCTAAAATCCTTTGTAGCATCTAAATAGAATTTTAGAGCGCGAACAACATCCAAATTGTGCAACAAACGTTCCTTCTTCGAAACTGGTTTCGGACACAAAGAAGGCACGACTATCTCCTGGTTAATGTTTTTGTTAGAAACAACTTTTGGAAGAAAACCAGGTTTAGTACGTAAAACCACCTTATCTGCATGGAACACCAGATAAGGAGGAGAACACTGCAGAGCAGATAATTCTGAAACTCTTCTAGCAGAAGAAATTGCAACCAAAAACAAAACTTTCCAAGATAATAACTTAATATCAACGGAATGTAAGGGTTCAAACGGAACCCCCTGAAGAATTGAAAGAACTAAGTTGAGACTCCAAGGAGGAGTCAAAGGTTTGTAAACAGGCTTGATTCTAACCAGAGCCTGAACAAAGGCTTGAACATCTGGCACAGCTGCCAGCTTTTTGTGAAGTAACACTAAAAAACTCTAAGCCATCTCCGTGGAGATGTTGCCTGTACAACGGCAAAGAGAATGACTGGGGTAGGCAGAGCCTAGGAGGGATCATGTGACCAGCTTTGCTGGGCTCTTTGCCATTTCCTGTTGGGGAAGAGAATATCCCACAAGTAAGGATGACGCCGTGGACCGGACACACCTATGTTGGAGAAATGTTCCACTATATAACTGAAATTAGTGGCCAACTAGTGTCACAGAAAAACAAATGCCTACAAACAAAATAAACATTGTCTATATGTCCTTGATATTTTACCCCAGATTACTCTCTATTAAAAAAATAAAACTCATAACATAAAAATGACAATACCCCAAAGTTGATGAACTTCAGCTATGGAGTAAACCAAAATAGTTTGGAAGCAGCTTCATACTGATTTGCAAGAACCCTTTAGTGATGATGGAAATAAATGGTTTAATGGAAATGCCATGTATAAAGTGACATCAGTTTTTGGCATTCTTTAATTTCCTTCTGAAGTACTCTGGGGCTGTTTCATATAACCAGTCAGCATCCACCACACACAGATCTCTCATGTAACACTTTGAGGTGTGAAGAAGCTCATTGTAAATGACACATGCTGGCTTGCAGTGAAAGAGGACAGAAGAAGGGTGGATTGCTACAGGTTGGGGAGAATCCAGGGTGGTGTAAGTTCCATCTGGCTGAAGCTCTGCAGCATTCATGAAGAGGCCATGGGCCAAGCATTGTCGGATGTTTCTGGTGTCTGTTCTTGAGGACTCGATCGGCATTGATAACTGTACAGTGAAGACAGATAAAAGAATTGAAAAGCAGAATTCATCTTACAGTCTTAAATCTTCAAAAAGGTAATGCCTGTAACACTAAACTCTAGCAATGTAAACATTTTTTCTTGGGTGTTTTTTTTTTTTAAATTTTATTTCAAAATGTTTCTTTATTAAAGTGATAGTAAATTCTAGAATTTGTGAAATGCTAGGATTTACCAATGCAACAAATAAAGGGGACTTTCAGTCATTAATTATAAAAAAAGAAGTTCCTTTATTTGTCTGCAGCGTTCGCCACACTGAGCCTCTCAGGCCGCCAACAGCAGAATGCTATTTTATCACTGAGGTGATCTTAGCCAATAGCATGCTAGCTATACGGCATAATGCCAGCTGGCCCGCAATGCTATTGGCTAAGAGGTGTAAACGTCACCTCATAAAAAATAGTGTTTTGCTGCAGGCAGCCTTTGGCGGTCAGCGCGGCGAATGCTGTAGACAAATAAAAGAACTTTCAGCATGAAGTATTTTATACTTCATGACTAAAAGTCTTCTTTATTTGTTGCACTGGTAAATCATAGCGTTTTGTTCTCTATTCATGAATGTTTTTAAGCTCTAATAAGATAAGAATATAGAGAAAGTATATTGGTCACAATGCAGTGTACATATTACTTACAAACTCTTGATGACAAATGAACTATTGGGTAATATAACATCTACTTTTTGTCTTTAAGACCTGTTTTAACTATGTATTTAATACCCAAAACACCAATAATCTAATTCCAGCAATTTGGAAGAAGCAGTACATTTACAAAGTTATTTAGCCAGTTCTCATTCTTAAATTATGTAAAAAATAAGTCACAGTGGAATGTCTTATATTATAATGCAGAAGATGGCCAGAAAGCAAAAACATAAATTATGCTTACCAGATAATTTCATTTCCTGTACAAGGAGAGTCCACGGCTTAATTCCTTACTGTTGGGAAATACTGAACCTGGCCACCAGGAGGAGGCAAAGACACCCCAGCCAAAGGCGTAAATACCTCTCCTACTTCCCCTATCTGCCAGTCATTCTGCCGAGGGAACAAGGAACAGTAGGAGAAATATCAGGGTATAAAAGGTGCCAGAAGAAAACACAAAATTTAGGGGTCCACCCATCGGAGAAAACACAGACGGGAGCCGTAGACTCTCCATGTACAGAAGGAAATTAAATTATCTGGTAAGCATAATTTATGTTTTCCTTCTTAATACAAGGAGAGTCCATGGCTTCATTCCTTACTGTTGGGAAACATATACCCAAGCTCTAGAGGACACTGAATGATAACAGGAGGAACAAAAAAAGAGGCGGACCTAATCTGAGGGCACCACAGCCTGCAAAACCTCTCTCACGAAGGCTGCTTCAGAAGAAGCAAAAACATAAAAATTTGTAGAATTTAGAAAAAGTGTGCAAGGAAGACCAGGTTTTCTGCCTTACAAATCTGCTCCATAGAGGCCTCGTTCTTAAAGGCCCAATCGGAAGCCACTGCTCTAGTAGAATGAGCCGTAATTCTCTGAGAAGGTCTATGTCCCGCTGATTTATAGGCTAAGCGGATAAGACTCCTCAACCAAAAAGATAAGGAATTCGAAGAGACCTTTTGATCCTTACACTTTCCAGAATATGCCACAAACAAGGAAGAAGTTTGTCTAAAATCCTTAGTAGCTTAAAGATAAAACTTCAAAGCACGAACCACGTCCAAATTATGAAGCAAACGTTTCTTCGAAGGAGGAGGATTAGGACACAAAGAAGCGACTACAATCTCTTGATTGATGTTATGGTCTGACACAACTTTAGGGAGAAACCCTAACTTAGTACGTAGGACAGCCTTATCCGAATGGAACACCAGATAAGGAGGCTCACATTGGAAGGCGGCAATCTGAGATACTCTGCACACCAAGGTAATAGCCAAAAGAAAGGGTACTTTCCAGGACAACAATTTAATATCAATTTCATGCATAGGCTCAAACGGAGCCCTTTGCAAAACTTTAAGAAACAAATTCAGACTCCAAGGTGGAGCCGAAGATCTGAACACAGGTCTGATCCTAATCAGAGCCCTAACAAAAGACTGAACATCTGGAAGCTCAGAAAGTCTCTTGTGCAGTAAAACAGACAAGGCCGAAATCTGTCCCCTCAAGGAACTGGGCGAAAGACCCTTCTCCAGACCATCCTGGAGAAACAGCAGAATCATGGCAACCTTAACCTTATGCCAAGGAAAACCACGCTCTTCACACCAGAAAAAGTAGGGTCTCCACACCTTATCATAGATGCGACGAGTAACCGGCTTACGAGCTTGGATGAGAGTATCAATAACGCTCTCTGAAAAACCTCTCTTGGCTAGGAGCATTCAATCTCCATGCAGTCAGCCTCAGAGAATCTAGATTTTGATAAACAAAAGGACCTTGTTCCAGCAGATCACGGCAACAAGGTAACTTCTATGGAGGAGAAGAGGACATCCTCACTAGGTCCGTGAACCACGTCCTTCGCGGCCATGATGGAGCAATCAGTATTACTGACGCCTGCTCCTGCTTGATGCGGGCCACAACTCGAAGAAGGAGTGGTAATGGTGGAAAAGGGTAGATTAGATTGAACCTCCAAGGCACCGCTAATGAATCTATTAGCTCCGCCTGTGGATCCCTGGACCTCAACCCAGATCTGGGTAGTTTGGTATTGAGACGAGACGCCATGAAATCTATCTCTGGCGTCCCCCACCTGTAGTATATCTCCGCAAACACTTCGGGATGGTGAGGCCATTCCCCCGGATGAAAGGATTGTCTGCTGAGAAAATCTGCTTCCCAGTTGTCAACACCCAGAATGTGGTTCGCTGACAGCAAACAGCTGTGGGCCTCCGCCCACTATAGAATCCGAGATACTTCCTTCATTGCTAGGGAGCGTCTTGTTCCCTCCTGATGGTTAATGTAAGCCACGAGGTTATATTGTCTGATTGGAATCTGATAAACCGGGACAAACCCAGAAGAGGCCAAGCCTTCAGAGCATTGTAGATTGCTTGAAGCTCCAAAATGTTGATCGGGAGGGAGCGTTCCTCCTGAGACCACAGGCCCTGTGCCTTCTTGGCACCCCAAACAGCTCCCCATCCTGAGAGGCTCGCGTCCATAGTCACAATCTCCCAGCATGATCTGAGAAAGGTTGTCCCTCGGGACAGATGATCTGGACAGAGCCACAAAGAGAATGATTCTCTCGACCGGTTGTCCAGGGAAATCTGTTGAGACAGATCCGAATGATCGCCTTTCCACTACATCAGCATGCACAGCTGTAGCAGTCTGAGACGGAACCTGGCAAAAGGAATTATGTCCATGCTGGACACCATGAGACCAATTACCTCCATACACTGAGCCGCAGATGGCCTTAAGGCGGTCCAGAGGGCAAGACATGCTGAAGCTAGCTTGCACTGTCTCTGGTCGGTTAGAAATATCCTCATGGATTTTGAATCAATTATAGTACCCAAGAATTCTACCCTGGTGCTTAGAATAAGAGTACTCTTCTCTAAACGTATCTTCCATCCATGTGATTGAAGAAGAGAGAGGAGAGATACCGAATGGTCCTCTGCTAGACGAGAGGATGGCGCTTGAATCAGAATGTCGTCCAAGTAGGGAGCTACTGCTATACACCTTGGGTTCCGGTGACGGCCAGGAGAGCTCCTAGAACCTTTGTAAAGATTCTTGGGGCCGTAGCTAGACCAAACGGAAGGGCAATGAACTGGAAGTGCTGATCCAGGAACGCAAACCTTAGGAACTGGAAGTGGTCCCTGTGGATTGGAACGTGAAGGTATGCATCCTTCAGATCTATAGTGGTCATGAACTGTCCTTCCGGAACTAGAGGAAGAATGAACCTTATTGTCTTCCATTTTGAACGAGGGGACATTTAGGAATTTGTTTAAGCACTCACCCCCTCCTAGATCCAGGCAACCAGAGAAGAGGTGACCATTCCGACAGCTAGCTCGGTCAGGAAAGAGAAAATGAAAGTGTGACCACACCCAGACACCTGGTGCGCAATGCAGAACTGCCCCTGCTATGAGAAAAAGCGTGCCAAGCTGCAAGCAGCGCTCAAAGTGAAAGTAAAACACCTGTATGTTCCGTTACCACATAACAACAGTCTATGAGCCCAAATAAATATCACACATAAAGCAGCATAAATCAAAGAAAACACATTTGATTAATCCCCACTGTTCAATAACCTTCCTCTGGAGATATTAACCCAAAATTCTATAAAGATAAAAGGAGTCACACTGTGACCCTGTCTTCAGCAATTTCAACATAAGTAAAAATTTAAATGATCTTACCAGAATTCATGCTATGGAACAGAAACACAGCCTCTCAAGTGTAACAGTCTTGTAGCATCACTCCTGACATGGACTTGAGTGAAGAAAGCAGACAGTGAAACTCTTCAACACTGGTTGCTTAAGGAGCTGTTAGCAGGCAGTCTGGATGGGTTCACAGAAAGACTCTCCCTGCATCTCCAGACTAACTTTTATCAATGCTCTCACTGAGAGGCTGACAAGACTACTTAAAACTCCAGTTCCATAACGAAAGGCATATATCCCTCCTGAAGAACAACTGCAAAATCTTCTAACACTTCTCTGCCATCATCCTGTGACAAAAGGCAAATTATGACTGGGGGATAGGGGAAGTGGGAGAGGTATTTAAGCCTTTTGGCTGGGGTGTCTTTGCCTCCTCCTGGTGGCCAGGTTCAGTATTTCCCAACAGTAAGGAATGAAGCCGTGGACTCTCCTTGTATTAAGGAAATGTGAACCTACAAAACCACAAAGCTGTGTTGCAGAGATATCATATAGAACAGGTGTCTAAACAATACTAAAGGGTTAATTGGTTGGAACAATGAGATAGAGAATGATCTTACTTTTATACAAATGTCCCTGAGCTGTGATCGAACATCTGAGACCATCATCATATTTCTGCCGTTAATGAAATTTTCTCTGCACCATTCCTAGGGTAAAAAAAACAAACATAATTTATGCTTACCTGATAAATTTATTTCTCTTGTAGTGTATCCAGTCCACGGACCATCCATTACTTATGGAATATATTCTCCTTCCCAACAGGAAGTTGCAAGAGTCCACCCACAGCAAAGCTGCTATATAGCTCCTCCCCTAACTGCCATATTCAGTCATTCGACCGAAAACATGCAGAGAAAGGAAAAACCATAGGGTGCAGTGGTGACTGTAGTTCAAATGAAAAAATTACCTGCCTTAAAGTGACAGGGCGGGCCGTGGACTGGATACACTACAAGAGAAATAAATTTATCAGGTAAGCATAAATTATGTTTTCTCTTGTTAAGTGTATCCAGTCCACGGATCATCCATTACTTATGGAATACCAATACCAAAGCTAAAGTACACGGATGATGGGAGGGACAAGGCAGGTACTTAAACAGAAGTTACCACTGCCTGTAAAAAAACCCTTTCTCCCAAAAATAGCCTCCGAAGAAGCAAGGTATCAAATTTGTTAAATTTGAAAAAGTATGAAGCGCAGACCAAGACTCCGTCTTGTAAATCTGTTCAACAGAAGCCACATTTAAAAAAGGCCCAAGTGAAAACCACAGCTCTAGTAGAATGAGCTGCAATCCCTTCAGGAGGCTGCTGTCCAGCAGTCTCATAAGCTAAATGAATTAAGCTTTTTAACCAAAAAGACAGAGAGGCTGCTGAAGTCTTTTGACCTCTCCTCTGTCCAGAATAGACAACAAACAAGGTGAACGTTTGATGAAAACTGTAGTAACTTGTAAGTAAAACTTTAAAGCACAAACCACGTCCAATATTGTGTAATAGACGTTCCTTCTTTGAGGAAGGATTAGGATACAAGCATGGAACAACTATCTCTTGAGTGATGTTCTTGTTAGATACCACCTTAGGAAAAAACCCAGGTTGGTACGCAGGACTACCTTATCCGTACGAAGGACCAGATAAGGAGAATCACATTGTAACACAGATAACTTGGAGACTCTACGAGTCGAGGAAATAGCTACCCAAAAGGAACTTTCCAAGATAAAGATTGATATCTATGGAACAAAAAAGGTTCAAACGGAACTTCTTGAAGAGCCTTAAGAACCAGGTTTAAGCTCCAGCTCCATGGTGGAGCAACAGTTTTAAACACAGGCTTGGATCTAACCAAAGCCTGAACGTCTAGAATACCTGCCAGACGCTGGTGCAAAAAAATAGACAGAGTAAAAATCTGTCCCTTTTAAGGAATTAGCTGACAACCCTTTTCTCAAAAACATCTTGGAGAAAAGATAATATCCTGGGAATCCAGGCTTTGAGTCCATGAGTAACCCTTGGATTCATAACAATCAGATATTTACACCATATCTATGTTCAATTTTCCTAGAGACAGGCTTTCATGTTTGTATTAAGGTATCAATGACTGACTCGGAGAAGCCATGCTTTGATAACATCAAGCGTTCAGTCTCCAGGCAGTCCATCTCAGATTGATTCTATTTAGATGGTTGAAAGGACCCTGAGGTAGAGGGACCTGTCTCAGAAGCAGAGACCGTGATGGAAAGGATGACATGTCCACCAGATCTGCATACCAGGTCCTGCGTGGCTACGCAGGCGCTGTCAAAAACACCAAAGCCCTCTCCTGCTTGGTCTTGACCTCCGGAGGAAATCCCACTCCCCCGGAAGAAAAGTCTGACGACTTAGAAAATTCACCTCCCAGTTCTCAACACCTGGGATATGGATAGCTGATAGACAAGAGGGAGTCTCTGTCCAGTGAATTATTGTAAGACTTCTAACATCACTAGGGAACTTCTGTTGGCTAATGTAAGCCACAGTCGTGTATATTGTCCGACTGAGTATGATGTACCTCAGAGTTGCTAACTGAGGCCAAGTCTGAAGAGCATGGAATATCACTCCCAGAATATTTATTAGAAGGAGGGTCTCCTCCTAAGTCCACTATCCCTGAGCCTTCAGGGAGTTCCAGACTGCATCCCAACCTAAAAGGCTGGCATCCATTGTAACAATTGTCCCATCTGACCTGCGGAAGGTCATACCCTTGGACAGATGGACCCGACATAGTCACCAGAGAAGAGAATCTCTGGTCTCTTGGTCCAGGTTCAACAGGGGGACAAATCTGTGTAATCCCCGTTCCTCTGACTGAGCATGCATAGTTGCAGCGGTCTGAAATGTAGACGTGCAAACGGTACTATGTCCCTTGCCGCTACCTATTAAGCCGATTTCATTCATGTACTGAGCCACCGAAGGGCGCGGATGGGATGAAAAACACGGCAGAAATTTAGAAACTTTGACAACCTGGACTCCGTCAGGTAAATTTTCATTTCTACAGAATCTATCAGAGTCCCTAGGAGGGAAACCCTTGAGATTGGGGATAGAGAACTCTTTCTTTGTTCACTTTCCACCCATGTGATCTCAGAAATGCCAGTACTACGTCCGTATGAGACTTGGCAATTTGGATGTTTGACGCCTGTATCAGGATGTTGTCTAACTAAGGGGCCACTTCTATGCCCCGCGGCCTAAGGACCGCCAAAGCGACCCCAGAACCTCCATAAAGATTCTTGGGGCTGTAGATATCCCAAAGGAAAGAGCTACCAACTGGTAATGCCTGTCTAGAAAGGCAAACCTGAAAAACGAAGGTGAGCTTTATGCATCACAATGTGAGGATAAGCATCCTTCAAATCCATTGTAGTCCTCTATTGACTCTCCTGGATCATAGTTAAGATGGTACGAATAGTTTCCATCTTAAATGACGGAATTTTGAGGAATTTGTTTAAGATCTTTAGATCCAAAATAGGTCTGAAGGTTCCCTCACCTTGGGAACCACAAACAGATTTGAGTAAAAACTCTGTCCCTGTTCCTCTCTTGGAACTGGATGGATCTCGTACACAATGTAAGAATGCCTCCTTTTTTATCTGGTTTGCAGATAATTGTGAAAGGCGAAATCTCCCCTTTTTTTGGGGGGGAATCTTTGAAATCCAGAAGATATCTCTGGGATATAAATTAGACCTTTTTTGGCCCTTGATTCCTATCCTGAGGAAGGGCATGACCTTTTCCTCCAGTGATATAAGCAATAATCTCCTTCAAACCAGGCCCGAATAGGGTCTGCCCCTTGAAGGGAAGTTAAGTAGCTTATTTATTAAAGTCACGACAGCTGACCATGATATAAGCCATAGCGCTCTGCGCGCCAGTATAGTAAAAAACAGAATTCTTAGCCGTTAGTCTAGTCAAATGAACAAAGGCATCAGAAAACAAAGGAATTGGCTAGCATAAGCTTGTCAAATATATTCATCCAATGGAGTCGCTAACTGTAAAGCCTCATCAAGAGACTCAACCCAGAACGCCGCAGCAGCAGTGACAGAAGCAATGTATGCCAGGGGCTGCAAGATAAAACCCTGTTGAATAAACATTTTTTATCCATTGGATCTAAAAAGCACAACTGTCCTCGCCAGAGGTAGTGGTACGCTTAGCTAGAGTAGAAACTCTTCTCTCCATCTTAGGAACTGTCTGCCAGAAGTCCCGTGTGGTGGTAACTATTAGAAAACATTCTTCTAAAAAATAGGAGGGGAAGAGAACGGCACACCTGGTCTATCCCATTCCTTATTAAAAAAATTTTTAGTAAACCTCTTTAGGTATTGGAAAAACATCAGTACACACCGGCACTGCATATTATTTATCCAGTCTACACAATTTCTCTGGCCCTGCGATTGTACACATTCATTCAGAGCAGCCAAAGCCTCCCTGAGCAACAAGTGGAGGTTCTCAAGCATAAATTTTAAATGTAAAAATATCAGAATCAGGTTAAATCATCTTCCCTGAGTCAAAAAAAATCACCCACAGACTAAGCATATTTTGAGGTAGTATCATACATGGTTCTTAAAGCGTCTGTATGCTCTGTATCTACCCCCAGAGCTATCTGCTTTCCTTTAATTTCAGGTAGTCTGACTAATACTGCTGCCAGAGTATTATTCACCACCTTTGCCATGTCTTGTAAATAAACGCTATGGATGCCCTTGATGTACTTGGCGCCATTTGAGCGTGAGTCCCTGAAGCGGGAGTCGAAGGGTCTGACACGTGGGGAGAGTTAATCGGCATAACTTTCCCCTCGACAGAATCCCCTGGTAAAATAAACGCTATGGGTGCCCTTGATGTACTTGGCGCCATTTGAGCGTGAGTCCCTAAAGCGGGAGTCAAAAGGTCTGACACGTGGGGAGAGTTAGTCGGCATAACTACCCCCACGACAGAATCCTCTGGTGATAATGTTTTTAAAGACAAAAAATGATCTTTATTGTTTAACATGAAATCAGTACATCTGGTACACATTCTAAGATGGGGTTCCACCATGGCTTTAAAACATAATGAACACAGAGCTTCCTCTATGTCAGACATGTTAGAACAGACTAATAATGAGACTAATAAGCTTGGAAAACACTTTAAATCAAGTTAACAAGCAAATATATAAAACGTTACTGTGCCTTTAAGAGAAACAAATTTTGTCAAAATTTGAAAAACAGTGAAAAAAGGCAGTAAAACAAACAAAATTTTTACAGTACATGTAATAAGGTAACAGAGCACTGCACCCACTTGCAAATGGATGATTAACCCCTTAATGCAAAAAACAGATAAAAAAAAAACGACAGACGTTTTTAAAAACAGACACAACAAAACTGCCACAGCAGAGCTGTGGATTACCTTCCCTATAAACGATTTTGGAAGTCTTTTTAGCCCTTTAGAAATGTCCTGTAGTATTCATGGGACTGCTGAGGGAATCTGGATAATTCATTTTGTAATTTTAACTGCGCAAAAAAGCGCTAAATTAGGCCCCTCCCACTCATATTACAACAGTGGGAAGCTTCAGTTAACTGTTTCTATGCAAAATTTAAGCCAGCCATGTGGAAAAAACTTAGGCCCCAATAAGTTTTATCACCAAACATATGTTAAAAAACGATTAAACATGCCAGCAAACGTTTTAAAACACATTTTTACAAGAGTATGTATCTCTATTAATAAGCCTGATACCAGTCGCTTTTACTGCATTTAAGGCTATACCAACATTACAATGTTATCACCAATGTACGTTAAACAAACGATTAAACATGCCAGCAAACGTTTTAAAACACATTTTTATAAGAGTATGTATCTCTATTAATAAGCCTGATACCAGTCGCTATCGCTGCATTTAAGGCTTTACTTACATTACTTCGGTATCAGCAGTATTTTCTTAGTCAATTCCATTCCTAGAAAAATATTTTACTGCACATACCTTATCTGCAGGAAAACCTGCACGCCATTCCCCCTCTGAAGTACCTCACTCCTCAGAATGTGTGAGAACAGCAAATGGATCTCAGTTACGTCTGCTAAGATCATAGAAAAACGCAGGCAGATTCTTCTTCCAAATACTGCCTGAGATAAACAGCACACTCCGGTGCCATTTAAAAATAACAAACTTTTGATTGAAGAATAAACTAAGTATAAATCACCACAGACTCTCACGACCTCCTATCTATGTTGAGGCTTGCAAGAGAATGACTGAATATGGCAGTTAGGGGAGGAGCTATATAGCAGCTTTGCTGTGGGTGGACTCTTGCAACTTCCTGTTGGGAAGGAGAATATATTCCATAAGTAATGGATGATCCGTGGACTGGATACACTTAACAAGAGAAAGAAGGGTTAATAGACAATCTTCTAAAGCATCCTGCTACTAGCATAAGTAAAAGCATATAATTTTCTTTAACAAGCCAGAACGTATGTAAATGTAGAAATTCTGTTTGTATTTAGTGATTAAAAGGAACATTAAAAATGTTGAGACTGCAATTTATAACGGTCCTTAATTGGCCTTAATAGAAGAGACCTAGGTAACAACATGGAGGCTCCCATTACTTTATGGACACTAACCTTTTTACACCTATTTTAATATTTAAAGGACATTAAACACTAAATAAATGCCTATATAAAGTCTGACACAAAATATGTTGATGTATTTTTAAAGTTTCATTAGTTGTTTAACCCCTTGAGTGCTAACTTTGGCTCTGAGCCGTCGCAGAATTTCCCACTCTGGTGCCAACGACGGCTCAGAGCCGTCGCTAGCACTATCCCAACTTGAGGGAGATCTGGGGGCTCCTACCCCAGCGATCGGGCCTGCATAGTGAAAGGCATCGCCGGGGCTTCACGTTATGCGCAGTGACGTCACGCGCAATGACGTGATGATGTCACAGCGCAACTTTATTTATACTTAACAATGTTAAGTATAGGAGTAGGGGGCATGCTGCTTAGGAGCCTGTATCTCAGGCATCTAAGCAGCTACAGACCCCCAAGACCCACCGTTGGAAAGGTAATCGCCTAACAGTGTAAGTCTTGGGGATCTGGAAAAAAAAGAAAGTTAAAAATGTTTTCCCAAAAAATAAAAACTTAAAAAAGCTTAGCACCCAGGTGGGAAAGTGCTTAGCACTCAAAGGGTTAAATAGTGACAAAAAACAGAATTTATGCTTACCTGATAAATTACTTTCTCCAACGGTGTGTCCGGTCCACGGCGTCATCCATTACTTGTGGGATATTCTCCTCCCCTACAGGGAAAGGCAAGGAGAGCACACAGCAGAGCTGTCCATATAGCTCCCCCTCTAGCTCCGCCCCCCAGTCATTCGACCGACGGTTAGGAGAAAAAGGAGAAACTATAGGGTGCCGTGGTGACTGTAGTGTATAAAGACAAAAAAAATTTCAACCTGATTAGGAAAACCAGGGCGGGCCGTGGACCGGACACACCGTTGGAGAAAGTAATTTATCAGGTAAGCATAAATTCTGTTTTCTCCAACATTGGTGTGTCCGGTCCACGGCGTCATCCATTACTTGTGGGAACCAATACCAAAGCTTTAGGACACGGATGAAGGGAGGGAGCAAATCAGGTTACCTAAATGGAAGGCACCACGGCTTGCAAAACCTTTCTCCCAAAAATAGCCTCCGAAGAAGCATAAGTATCAAATTTGCAGAATTTGGCAAAAGTGTGCAGAGAATACCAAGTCGCTGCCTTACATATCTGATCAACAGAAGCCTCGTTCTTGTAGGCCCATGTGGAAGCCACAGCCCTAGTAGAGTGAGCTGTGATTCGGACAGGAGGCTGTCGTCCGGCAGTCTCATAGGCCAATCAGATAATGCTTTTTAGCCAGAAAGAGAGAGAGGTAGCAGTAGCTTTTTGATCTCTCCTCTTACCAGAGTAAACGACAAACAAAGATGAGGTTTGTCTAAAATCTTTTGTTGCTTCTAAATAGAACTTTAAAGCACGAACAACATCTAAATTGTGTAATAAACGTTCCTTCTTTGAAACTGGTTTCGGACACAGAGAAGGAACAACTATTTCCTGGTTAATATTCTTGTTGGAAACAACTTTTGGAAGAAAACCAGGCTTAGTACGCAAAACAACCTTATCTGAATGGAAAACCAGATAGGGTGGATTACACTGCAAAGCAGATAATTCAGAAACTCTTCTGGCAGAAGAAATAGCACCCAAAAACAGTACTTTCCAAGATAATAACTTAATATTTATGGAATGTAAAGGTTCAAACGGAACCCCTTGAAGAACTGAAAGAACTAAATTTAGACTCCAAGGAGGAGTCATGGTTCTGTAAACAGGCTTGATTCTAACCAAAGCCTGAACAAAAGCTTGTACATCTGGCACAGCTGCCAGTCGTTTGTGTAACAAGACAGATAAAGCAGAAATCTGTCCCTTTAGAGAACTAGCGGACAACCCTTTATCCAAACCTTCTTGGAGAAAGGAGAGAATCCTTGGAATTTTTATTTTACTCCAGGAGAATCCCTTGGATTCACACCAACAGATATATTTACGCCATATTTTATGGTAAATCTTTCTAGTCACAGGTTTTCTGGCTTGGACCAGAGTATCTGTCACAGAATTCGAAAACCCACGTTTGGATAAAATCAAGCGTTCAATTTCCAAGCAGTCAGCTGCAGAGAAACTAGATTTGGATGTTCGAATGGACCTTGTACTAGAAGATCCTGTCTCAAAGGTAGCTTCCATGGTGGAGCCGATGACATATTCACCAGGTCTGCATACCAAGTCCTGCGTGGCCACGCAGGAGCTATCAGAATCACCGAGGCCTTTTCCTGTTTGATCCTGGCTATGAGCCTGGGAAGGAGAGGAAACGGTGGAAACACATACACTAGGTTGAACGACCAAGGCGCCACTAATGCATCCACTAGAATCGCCTTGGGATCCCTGGATCTGGACCCGTAACAAGGAATCTTGAAGTTCTGACGGGACGCCATTAGATCCATGTCTGGAATGCCCCATAATTGGGTTAACTGAGCAAAGACCTCCGGGTGGAGTTCCCACTCCCCCGGATGGAAAGTCTGACGACTCAAATAGTCCGCCTCCCAGTTGTCTACTCCTGGGATGTGAATAGCAGATAGATGGCAGGAGTGATTCTCTGCCCATTGGATGATCTTGGTTACTTCCTTCATCGCTAGGGAACTCTTTGTTCCCCCCTGATGATTGATGTACGCAACAGTCGTTATGTTGTCAGACTGAAATCTTATGAACCTGGCTATCGCTAGCTGAGGTCAAGCCAGGAGCGCATTGAATATTGCTCTTAGTTCCAAAATGTTTATCGGGAGAAGCGACTCTTCCCGAGACCATAGGCCCTGAGCTTTCAGGGAGTCCCAGACCGCGCCCCACCCCAAGAGGCTGGCGTCGGTCGTGACAATGACCCACTCCGGTCTGCGGAAACTCATTCCCTGAGACAGGTGATCCTGGGTCAACCACCAGAGAAGTGAGTCCCTGGTTACCTGGTCTACTTGAATTTGGGGAGACAAGTCTGTATAGTCCCCATTCCACTGATTGAGCATGCACAGCTGTAATGGTCTTAGATGAATTCGAGCAAAAGGAACCACGTCCATTGCTGCGACCATTAGTCCTATTACTTCCATGCACCGAGCTATGGAGGGTTGAGGAATAGAATGAAGAACTTGACAAGCGTTTAGAAGCTTTAACTTTCTGACTTCTGTCAGGAAGATCTTCATTTCCATTGAATCTATTATTGTTCCCAGAAATGGAACCCTTGTGGACGGTGACAGTGAACTATTTTCTATGTTCACCTTCCACCCGTGAGATCTGAGAAAAGCCAACACAATGTCTGTGTGGGCCCTCGCTTTGGAAAGAAATGACGCTTGGATTAGGATGTCGTCTAGATAAGGTGCTACAGCGATGCCCCTCGGCCTTAGGACTGCTAGAAGGGACCCTAGCACCTTTGAGAAAATTCTGGGAGCGGTGGCTAAACCGAATGGAAGAGCCACGTGAAGGATGGAACTCTGAGGAAATTGTTTAATATCTTTAAATCCAGGATTGGCCTGAAAGTTCCCTCTTTTTTGGGAACCACAAACAGGTTTGAGTAAAAACCTAGACCTTGTTCCCCGGAGGGGACTGGGTTTATCACTCCCATCTTTGATAGGTCTCTTACACAATGTAAGAATGCCTGTTTCTTTATCTGGTCTGAAGATAAGTGAGACAGGTGGAATATTCCCTTTGGAGGAAGTCCCTTGAACTCTAGCAGGTATCCCTTGGAGACTATTTCTAGTACCCAGGGATCCGGAACATCTCTTGTCCAAGCCTGAGCGAAGAGAGATAGTCTGCCCCCTACCAGATCCGGTCCCGGATCGGGGGCTACCCCTTCATGCTGTCTTGGTAGCAGCAGCAGGTTTCTTGGTCTGTTTACCCTTGTTCCAGCCTTGCATGGGCTTCCAAGTGGGTTTGGGCTGGGCCGCGTTACCTTCTTGTCTAGCGGCAGTGGAGTTATTAGCCGGTCCGTTCCTGAAATTGTGAAAGGACCGAAAATTAGACTTGTTCTTAGCCTTAAAAGGCCTATCCTGTGGGAGGGCATGGCCCTTACCCCCAGTGATGTCTGAAATAATTTCCTTCAATTCCGGCCCAAAAAGGGTCTTACCCTTGAAAGGAATATTAAGTAACTTAGTCTTGGACGACACATCTGCCGACCAGGATTTTAGCCAAAGCGCCCTCCGCGCTACTATAGCAAAACCTGAGTTTTTCGCCGCCAATTTCGTTATTTGAAAAGCGGCATCCAATATAAAGGAATTAGCTAACTTTAATGCGTGAATTCTGTCCATGACTTCTTCATAGGAAGTCTCTTTCTGGAGCAACCTTTCTAGTTCCTCGAACCAAAAGGACGCCGCTGAAGTGACAGTAATAACACACGTAGCTGGTTGAAGGATGAACCCTTGTTGAACAAAAATCTTTTTAAGCAATCCTTCCAATTTTTATCCATAGGATCTTTGAAAGCGCAGCTGTCCTCTATAGGAATAGTTGTGCGCTTCGCTAGTGTTGAAACAGCTCCCTCAACCTTCGGGACCGTCTGCCATGCGTCCCTTCTAGGGTCTACTATGGGAAACATTTTCTTAAATATAGGAGGTGGGGCAAAGGGTACACCTGGCTTCTCCCACTCCTTATCCACTATGCTCGCTACCCTCTTGGGTATTGGAAAGCGTCTTCGTGCACTGGGACCTCTAAAAATTTGTCCAATTTGCACAACTTCTCTGGTACTACTACAGAATCACAGTCATCCAGAGTAGCTAATACCTCCTTAAGCAAAGCGCGGAGATGTTCTAGCTTAAATTTAAATGCTACTATATCAGGTTCTGCCTGTTGAGAAATTTTTCCTGAGTCTGAAATTTCACCCTCAGACAGCCCTTCCCTCACAGCCAATTCCGATTGATGTGAGGGTAAAATAGATAAGGCATCGTCAGCGTCTGATTGTTCATCCTTTTTTTATCTGTATTTAAAACTGAACAATCACGCTTTCTCTGAAATGCTGGCAGTTTGGATAAAAGATTTGCTATAGAATTATCCACTACTGCTGTTAATTGTTGCATAGAAATAAGCACTGGCGCGCTAGGTGTCGCCTGCGCGGGCAAAGCTGGTGTAGACACAGAAGGAGAGGATGTAGAATTATCCTCACTACCTTCATTAGATAAATTATCTTGGGCAACATTATGAAATGTAACAGAGCTGTCCTTATTTTGTTTGGACGCTATGGGACAATTATCACAAACACTCAAAGGGGGAACACATTTGTCTCTACACACACAGAACATAGGTTATCTGATGGCATAGACATGTTAAACAGGCAGGCAAACAATGCAATAAAAACGATTTTAAACAAAAACGTTACTGTCTCTTTAAATAATAACATTACACACTTTATTTCTGAATGTTCAAAAAACTATGAAGGCAATATCCGATTTTTATGAAATTTGGACCCCAGTGTCTTAATGCTTAGAAAGTATTGCACAGCAAATATGGAGACTCTAGCTCTTAAAACAAGCAAACCAGAGCTAATTGTTGGATTTAACCGTTTTTATACACTACAATCCCTGCTACAGTATTGCTGCAGCATTTTACCTTCCTTAGGGGTCAATCATCCACAGAAATAAGCCTTCTGGAGTCACTTTCTGAGTCACAGGACCCTCTCACATGAAAACTGCATGCACTGCCTTGAAATCAACTGCACAGCTGAAGCACCAAAATGAGGCTTCCTCCCTCAGCACACTAGAGTGAAGGGGCCTTCCTGACTAGATTTAGGTGTCTAAAACATGCCAGATCAATAAAAAACGTTCCCAAGTGTATATGAGCTTATAAAACAGTTCAAATGCCATGATATTGTAATAAAAACCAATCGATTTTGCCCCTAACAGTGTCTACCAGCATAAAAATCAAAAAGGGGAAGCCTGTTATCTTTTTTGCTGAGGTGAAAGAAAAATGGCTTACCATTTTCCCTGAGGGGAAAAATGACTGTCATCTAGCATTAGCCTGTGTTGTTAGAAGGAGACTAGTCATACCTGAAGCAGATGAGTCTGCAAACTGTTACCCCCAACTGAAGTTCTCTTGTTTCAACAGTCCTGCGTGGTAACAGCAATGGATTCTAGTTACTTGTGCTAAAATCATATTCCTCTTAACAGAAATCTTCATCACTTTTCTGTTGTAGAGTAAATAGTACAAGCCAGCACTATTTTAAAATAACAAACTCTTGATAGAAGATATAAAAAACTACAACTAACACCACAAACTCCTCACCATCCCCGAGGAGATGCTACTTGTTCAGAGCGGCAAGGAGAATGACTGGGGGGCGGAGCTAGAGGGGGAGCTATATGGACAGCTCTGCTGTGTGCTCTCCTTGCCTTTCCCTGTAGGGGAGGATAATATCCCACAAGTAATGGATGACGCCGTGGACCGGACACACCAATGTTGGAGAAATGTATGCTTACCTGATAAATTATTTTATTTCGGAATTATGATGGTCCACAGTCTTCCATAATATATGGGATATATCTCCCACCACTAGGAAAAGGTCAAAAACTCATACAAGAGCTTTAAAACCCTCCAACCTCACATCTCTCTCTTAGTTTTATGTATAGCCAAGTAGAGAATAGGAAGGAAATGTAGGAAAGGCAAAGCAGGGTCTATAGAGCTGTCATTAGGACTGTCGCCTAAAAATTTAAATGGGCAGGGCCTGTGGAGCATCATCATTCAAAAAGAAAATAATTTATCAGGTAAGCATACATTTGGGTTTTCTTTCATAAAATGATGATGGTCCACAGTCCCTGGACCATTATATGGGATTAATACTTAAACTGATGGTCTGTGTTACGGAAAGGGTGGGACAATTTTTCTGGCAGGTCTCATTTAGCCGACACTGTGGCCTGAAGAACTTTCCTGCCAAAAGCTGCTAGCTAAAAAGCAAAACCTCAAAGCGATAAACATAATGAAGGAACAACCATCTCTTGATTGGTATTTTCAATAGGAAGAAAATTATATTTAGTACAAAGTATAGCCTTAACCTTATGATAGTGAAAAAACATAATTTATGTAAGAACTTACCTGATAAATTAATTTCTTTCATATTAGCAAGAGTCCATGAGCTAGTGACGTATGGGATATACATTCCTACCAGGAGGGGAAAAGTTTCCCAAACCTTAAAATGCCTATAAATACACCCCTCACCACACCCACAATTCAGTTTAACGAATAGCCAAGAAGTGGGGTGATAAGAAAGGAGCGAAAGCATCAAAAAAATAAGGAATTGGAATAATTGTGCTTTATACAAAAAAATCATAACCACCACAAAAAGGGTGGGCCTCATGGACTCTTGCTAATATGAAAGAAATGAATTTATCAGGTAAGTTCATACATAAATTATGTTTTTTCACTATCATAAGGTTAAGGCTATACTTTGTACTAAATATAATTTTCTTCCTATTGAAAATACCAATCAAGAGATGGTTGTTCCTTCATTATGTTTATCGCTTTGAGGTTTTGCTTTTTAGCTAGCAGCTTTTGGCAGGAAAGTTCTTCAGGCCACAGTGTCGGCTAAATGAGACCTGCCAGAAAAATTGTCCCACCCTTTCCGTAACACAGACCATCAGTTTAAGTATTAATCCCATATAATGGTCCAGGGACTGTGGACCATCATCATTTTATGAAAGAAAACCCAAATGTATGCTTACCTGATAAATTATTTTCTTTTTGAATTTCTTTCATGTAATTAGCAAGAGTCCATGAGCTAGTGACGTATGGGATAGCAGATACCCAAGATGTGGAACTTCCACGCAAGAGTCACTAGAGAGGGAGGGATAAAATAAAGACAGCCAATTCCGCTGAAAAATTAATTTAATAAAAGGAACCCCAAAGAAAAACGTTACTGTCTCTTTAAGTTTTAAAAGTAACTTTATTTCATGTGTGCACTTGTTCCATTTTAAGATACAGAGCTGAATTAAGCAATAAACAGCTGAAATTAAATTTTTAATTTTAAACTGATTTCAGTATACGATATAGCAACTCCTTCTACGCCTCAGTAAAGACGCCTGCCAGCCCTTCCGCAAAAGTTCAGGACTCTTATTGCTATAGTACTGTCCGGTACTACAGACAGACACTCAGAGTTCTCCACTGATCCTTCCGATAACGGAAGTCTAGCCAAAAGGGTGCGCAACAACAGTGGCGCCACACTAAAACTCTGCCCATCGTGGGCGTAAACAAACACCATCTCCCGGTAGCCATTAAAGTCTTACACATGAAAGCGCCGGGAGGGAAACCACCGCGTGGCAGCCGTAATGTACTGGGCAGCAGCCAGTCCCAGATATGCCGTATACATGTGTAAAACACCACACAGTAAGATTGCATTATTAGCCCACAACTACGCACAATGCAATGGTTAGCTGTCAGCCAGATATACAGCCTACACGTGGAAACACCTCACGTTAAGCTCACACTCAATGTAAAGGGTAGCAGTCAGTCCCAGACAATAGCTGTCAGTCCCGGACACACAGTGCAAACGGGAACCATCCCACATTGAGTTGCTAGACAGACTCTCACACTGAGTCCGCCACTGAGCTTCCAGAAATAGCTTATTACAATATGCAATGTAAACCCTACAGTCCCTGAGTCCAACTGTCCAAGGTGTCCCCTAAACCATCTAGGAGGATTAACCCCAAATTGAATGAGGAATAAATAACAATAAAGTGCCTAACTCGTTTCTGAGTTTGCTTCCACTCCCCAGAAAGAAAGTCAGCACTTACCTAATTTTCTGCCGGACAGTAAGGCAGTTTCAGGTGTAAGAGGTCCTCTCCCTCCCATGGACCTGTAATGTAACGAAAGTCCTGAGTAAATATCCCTCAGGTTTTCTTGATAAGGGCAGCATTCAATATATGGGAGGCGCAGTGAGAATTATGTCCCACAAGTTCCCATTGCTCTAAAGCCACCAAAAGCTCTACTGTAGAGACTGATATGGACTACGGCTACACCCTAGAACAAAGCAGCACACTCTGGCACTACTTTAAAAATAATAAACTCTTGGTTGAAGAATCTAATCTAACACCTCACTTTACCTCTTCCTATCACTAACATAGGCAAAGAGAATGACTGGAGTGGGAGGGAAGGGAGGAGCTATTTAACAGCTCTGCTGTGGTGCTCTTTGTTTCCTCCTGCTGACCAGGAGGTGAATATCCCATTAGTAATTAAGATGATCCGTGGACTCATCGTGTCTTAAAAAAGAAATAATCCATATGTATTGGGGAAGTGCAGATATGAATCCTAGAGGTCCATAGTAGTCATCAACTGACCCTTGATTAAGGGAAAGAGACCGAGTGAGAGATGTTCCCATTATACAAGAGAGAATCCAGACCCATATGTCTAAGGATATTAAATCCCTTGGATAAAAAAACAGATTGGGGTAAAATCTCTTGACCCTGAGATTACACAGGTTTTAGGATTAAATATGCCCCTATCCTCCAAATCCTTCTCTAAATGTTAGATAGGACCACTGGTCAATCAGAGGGACTCTGCTTTAAAGAGAACAAAAACACTTGATCTCTGGGAGGATAAGAGAATAAGTCTGGATATCCAAACAATTTTCAAGGTGGAACCTGAAACATAGAAACTATATTTAAAAACCTGTACATGACATAATCATCAGATTTAGCATACATGTACCTACTTAAGTATTTGCACATAGTTAGACTGTTATGTGGCTTTCCTGACTAAGGAGCAGCATACAGAGTTATAGGTACACATTAGATACTTATAAATCCATGTCAAGAGAACGCAGAGACTCTGTATACTCAAAGTAAATATACGAAGTGCATAGTAAATGAAAATATTCATATTAATGCTCAGTGTCGGCAGGATAAATGTATATGCATACATATAAATCACCCATACAATGGAATAAAAGAGCTATCAATGGATCTTATCTCTAAAGGATCTCTACATATAGCAAAAAAAGTAATGTTCAATATCCAATATCTGCATGAAAGAACCTTTGTGTATATAAATTACACATGACATAGGTATAAACGAGATACCAAGAGATCTCATCTCTAATGAATCTAGATTGTGTACACCAATAGCATAGGACATGTAATGTCTTGCATCCACAGAGACAGGAGTAAAAAACATGAAGCAACAGTATAAAAATGCAGACTGGCATGAATAAACTATCTGTTTAAAACCCTTGGCAATGATGGGAGTACAATGCTTAAATGACATAAATAAGTATTAATAGCACAGATAATTATATTAAATGGTAATGTCACCATATGTTATTATGGTTAGTACCATATATAATTGCATATATTATAATAAAATGGGGACACTGCAGATTGCTTAAGAATGTGCTATAGTGTACCGCTGCCTACAGTCTTTATGAAAAAAAAAACCTTCAGAGAGAATGTTACCATTCTGAACCTTAAGTTATCAGCACAAGAAATATTTTGCACATTTACATCAGACAACCGAGTTAAAACCCCAGATGTATGCTTACTTAGTTTGGAGACAGCCCTAAAACAGACTGTCACTTTGTTTTGTATACATGGTTTTTAGCATCAGGTGTAAAAACAGTAGTTTTCCTTATGATTGTCAAGTACAGGGAGAATTCCATCTGAACATTAGACTGATGTGGCTGATAAGTATGCAAAATAGGGAGAATACAATTCTTACAGATCTTTGCAAAATAAACATATATATGTATACAGAGGGATATCTGTAATTGACCCTTCTATGGAAATATCACTAGTGACAGAAAAATGTTGTTCCATGTTTGCACTTGTATAACAAAAATAATAATCCAAGAGCGCCTATACGTAGGCGAATGAAGATATTAACAGATTAAATAGATTAAATAGGTTCAAATTTATTACAAATCTAATAGATTAAATAGGTTCAATTTTATTACAAATCATAAAACATAAAACATCATTATAAATAACATGGATCCATGTATACTACATACATCTAGAAACAATAAAAACAGTTGTCGATTATATCTTGCAAACAGTTGTCAAATATAACACTCAAACAGTTAAAATAATCACCAAAGAAAATAAAGTAAAGTCCTTATAAAGTCTCAAAAATTAGGGAGATAAACAACTGGGAGTCATAAGAAGATCTTATAAACAATAAAAAAGATTCTTAATGGCAAACCCAAAATTGTGCTCGGTTAAAAAAGTCCAGTGATAAAATCCGGTGAAACAATCTCAGTGATATAATAAAAATATAAAAAAAATATATAAAAAAAATGTAAAAAATGTAAAAATACTGAAAAATAGAAAAATGAAAATAATGTGGTCAAAACAGTCAGTGATATGTGTAATCCAAATGAGTGGTCGGGTAATTGTTAATGGGTGTTCCTCCTAGTAAAGTGTTAAAAAATAAATTTCAAGTGTCTCCGTGTAAGTGATGATGATTTTTCCTTTTAATTAAATAGCTGTGCTTTTCTTTTCAGTGATATCCTTAGTGGTACCTGAAAATTAAAGAAATAACATAGTGCAATAACGTTTCACAGCTTAAATGATATTAAAATGATGCTCACCAGTTTGTCAACGCGTTTCGGCCTCTTTAGGACAAAGCAGCACAATCTTGCACTACTTTAAAAATAATAAACTCTTGATTGAAGAATCTAATCTAACACCTCACTTTGCCACTTCCTATCACTAACGTAGGCAAAGAGAATGACTGGAGTGGGAGGGAAGGGAGGAGCTATTTAACAGCTTTACTGTGGTACTCTTTGCCTCCTCCTGCTGACCAGGAGGTGAATATCCCATAAGTAATGAAGATGATCCGTGGACTCATCGTGTCTTTTAAGAAGAAACAGCTATTTCCTCTGAGAAATTAAATGCAAAACAATAAATAAAAGTTTCTTTAAAGGGACAGTCAAGTCCAAAATAAACTTTCATGATTTAAATAGGGCATGTCATTTTAAACAACTTTTCAATTTACTTGTATCATCAATTTTGCTTTGTTCTCTTGGTATTCTTAGTTGAAAGCTAAACCTAGGAGGTTCAAATGCTAATTTCTTAGACCTTGAAGGCCGCCTCTAATCTAAATGCATTTTGACAGTTTTTCACCACTAGAGGGCGTTAATTCATGTGTTTTATATAGATAACATTGTGCTCATGCACGTGAATTTACCGAGGAGTGAACACTGATTGGCTAAAATGCAAGTCTGTCAAAAGAACTGAAATAAGAGGGCAGTTTGAGGCTTAGATACAAGGTAATTACAGAGGTAAAACGTGTATATTATTATAACCGTGTTGGTTATGCAAAGCTGGGGAATGGGTAATAAAGGGATTACCTATCTTTTTTTAACAAAAAAATTCTGGTGTTGACTGTCCCTTTAAAATTAAAAAAACTTAAATTATAGACGCTATAATCAAACTGAGACAGCTGCCTGAAGAACCTTTCTACCAAAAGCTGCTTCTGAAGATGTAAAAACATAAAAATTGTAACATTTAGTAAAGGTAGGCAAAGAAGTGGCTGCTTTGCAGATTTGATCAACTGAAGCTTCATTCTTGAAAGCCCAAGATGTGGCAACTGATCTTGTAGAATGAGCTGTAATTCTCTGAGGCGGAAACTAACCCGCCTCCAAATAAGCTTTGTGAATCAGAAGTTCCAACCAAGATGCTAAAGAAATGGCAGATGCTTTCAGACCTTTTCTAGAACTGGAAAAAAATAACAAATAGAGTAGAAGTCGGTCTGAAATCCTTAGTAGCATCAACATAATATATATTAAAGCTTTTACCACATCCAAAGAATGTATTCTTAGGATTAGGACACAAGGAAGGAACAATAATTTCCCTATTAATGTTGTAAGAATTCTCAACTTTAAAGGACCAGTAAACACAGTAGATTTGCATAATCAACAAATGCAAGATAACAAGACAATAAAATAGCATTTACTCTGAATTTCAAATGAGTAGTAGATTCTTTTCTAACACATTTCAAAGTTATGTATATTTCCACTCCCCCTGTACCATGTGATAGCAATCAGCCAATCACAAATGCATATACGTATAGTCTGTGAATTCTTGCACATGCTCAGTAGGAGCTGGTGACTCAAAAAGTGTAAATATAAAAGACTGCACTTTTTTTATTTAATGGAATTAGAAAGTTGTTTAAAATGACATGCTGCATCTGAATCATGAAAATTCAATAAAACCTGAGTGTCCCTTTAAAGGGACAGTATACACTCATTTTCATATAACTGCATGTAATAGTCACTACTATAAGGAATAAGATGCACAGATACCGATATAAAAATCCAGTATAAAACTGTTTAAAAACTTACTTAGAAGCTATCAGTTTAGTTCTGCTGAAAAGGTAGCTGGAAAATCCACTGCAAGTGGGAAATAAGATACTCCCCCCTCCACCCCTTCTTTTGCATATGAAAAGAACCTTTACACACACAGGAGCAAGCTGGAGAAGGTAGCTGACGGTATTCTGATAAAACTTTGGGGCTTGGTTAGGAGTCTGAAAATCAGAACAATTTTATTTAAAAATTAGCAAAACTAAACATTTAAAAAAAAACTAAAAAAACTTTATGGGCTATATATATAGATCATCTACAAAACATGTATGCAAAGAAAAAATGAGTGTATAATGTCCCTTTAAGCAAAAATGTGAAAGAAGTTCACAAAATAGCTTTATCTTGATGAAAAGTCAGATAAGGAGACTCACAAGAGCGAATAGACAATTCAGAAACTTTTCTAGCCAAAGAGATGGCTAAAAGAAACAATATAAGAAAGTAGTTTAATGTCCAAAGAATGCATAGGCTGAAAATGAGGAGCCTGCAAAGTCTTTAATACCAAATTAAGATTCCAAGGTGGAGAAATAGATTTAATAATGGGTTTAATTCAAATTAAAGCCTGGACATAACAGTGAATATCAGGAAGATTATCAATCTTTCTGTGAAATAAAACAGAAAGAGCAGATATTTGTCCTTTCAAAGTATTGGCAGACAAACCTTTATCCAAACCATCCTGAAGAACTAAATAATCCTAGGAATCCTAAATGAATGCCAGGAATAATCATGTGAAGAACACCATGAAATATAAGTTTTCCAAACCTTGTGGTAGATTTTCCTTGAAACAGGCTTATGAGCCTGAATCATAGTGTTAATTACGGAATCAGAGGAACCTTTATGACTGAGGACTAAACGTTCAATTTCCACACCGTCAAATTTAGTGATTTGAGATCTGGATGGAAACACAGACCTTGAGACATAAGTTCTGGTCTTAGAGGAAGAGGCCAAGTTAGCAGATGGACATTCAGATAAGGTCCGCATACCAAATTCTATGAGGCCATGCTGGTGCTATTAGTATCACATAAGATTTTTCCATTATGATCTTTGAGATCACTCTTAGAAGTAGAATTAGAGGGGGAAAAATATAAGCAGGCTGGTAAGACCAGGGAACTGCTAGAGCATCCATCATTTAAGCCTGAGGATCCCTGGACCTGGAGAGGTACCTGGTAAGTTTCTTATTCAGATGAGAGTCCATCAGATCTATCTCTGAAGAGCCCCACTTCTGAACAATTTGACAGAATACATCTTGGTGGAGAGACCACTCTCCCTGATGAAGAGATTGACGGCTTATATAATCCGATTCCCAATTTTCTACACCTGGGATATGAATCACCGTGATTAGACAGTAATTGGATTTCACCCAAGAAAGTTTGCGAGATACTTCTTTCATGGCCAGGGGACTGTGAGTTCCCCCTTGATGATTGACATAGGCCAATGTAGTGATATTGTCTGTCTGAAAACTGAATGTAAGTTTCCCTCTTCAATAGAGGCCAAGCCCGAAGAGCTCTGAAGAGAGCACAGAGTTCTAAAATATTGATTGGTAACCTCGCCTCTTGAGGATTCTAAACTCCTTGTACAGTCAGAGACCCCCAAACAGCTCCCCATTCTGTAAGACTTGCATCTGTGGGGATTACAGACCAGGTAGGACGAACAAAAGAGGCCCCTTGAATAATAAAGTGGTGGTTTAACCACCAAGTCAGAGAGAGTTGAGTGTTGGGATTTAAGAATATCAGTTGTGATATCCGAGTGTAATCCCTGCACCATTGGTGCAACATGCAAAGCTGTAGTGGTCTCATGTGAAAACAAGCAAAGGGGATTACGTCCGATGCTTCAATCATGAGACGTAACACTTCCATGCACATAGCCACTGAAGGGAATGATAGAGACTGAAGGTTTAAACAAACTGAAACCAATCTCAATTGTCTCTTCTGTTAGGGATAGAGCCATGGACACAGAATCTATCTGAAAACCTAAAAAGGTGACCTTTGAGGAATCAAGAAACTCTTTGGTAAATTGATCCTCCAACCATGTCTTCGAAGAAACGACAATAGTTGTGTCATGTGAGATTCTGCTAAATTAAAAGATTGAGCTAGAATCAAGATATCGTCCAAATAAGGAAATACCGCAATACCCTGCTTTCTGATTACAGATAGAAGGGCACAAGAACCTTTGAGAATATTCTCGGAGCTGTTGCTAGGCCAACAGGAAGAGCTTGCTTGTCTAGAAAAGAGAATCTCAGAAATCAATAGTGATCTGGGTGTATTGGGATGTGAAGGTAAGCATCCTGTAAGTCTATTGTGGCCATAAAGTAACCTTGCTGAACAAAAGGCAGAATAGTCCTTATAGTCACCATCTTGAAAGTTGGGACTCTTACAAATTGATTTAAAGTTTTCAGATTCAAAATTGGTCTGAAAGAATTTTCCTTCTTTGGAACAATGAAAAGATTTAAATAAAAACCCAACCCCTGTTCCTGAAGAGGAACTGGGACAATTACCCCCAAGAGTTCTAGATCTGAAACACATTTCAGAAAAGCTTGGGCTTTTACTGAGTGTTTTGGTACATGGGTGAGAAAGAATCTTCCCATAGGAGGTCTTATTCTGAATCCAATTTGATACCCTTGAGAAATAATATTCTGAATCCACTGATTTTGGACAGAGTCTGCCCAAAATTGTTGAAATAGCTTTAGTCTTCCCCTCACCACAATAACTGGATTGGGGGCCGCACCTTCATGCAGGCTTTGGGGCTGGATTCAGTTTCTTATATGGTTTAAGATTTATTCCAATTTGGAGATGGTCTCCAATTAGAACCAGAGGCTTTAGGAGAGGAAGCAGTTTTCTGTTCTCTATTCTGACCAAAGGAACTAAAACGATTGGTAGCTTTAAATTTTCCCTTAGACTTTTTGCTTGGGGTAGAAAATCTCTCTTTCTCCCAGTAATAGTGGAGATTATAGAATCCAATTGAGAACCAAAAAGGTTTTTACCTTGAAAAGGAAGGAGACAGTCATCTTGTTTTAAACACTATGTCAGCATTCCAAGATCTAAGCAATAAAGCTCTTCTAGTTAGAATAGCTAAAGACATAGATTGGATGTTGATTTTCATAACATCAAAAATAGCATTGCAAAGAAAATGATTTGTGTTTTGAATTAAAAGGATAATGTTAGATAATTCAGGGTCTGAAGACAACTGCTGAGCTAAGCTGTCTAACCAAAAGGTAAAAGCAGCAGCAACTTCAGCCACAGATATAACTGGTCTAAGAATATAGTCAGTATGTAAATATGCACTTCTAAGATAAGATTCAAGCTTCCTATCCTAAGGGTCCTTAAAAGAAGTGCTGTCTTCCATAGGAATGGTAGTATGATTAGCAAGAGTGGAAATAGCCTTAGCAACAGGTAAAGGATATTTTTTTTTAAACCTAGAAGAAGGGTTAAAAGAGGTACCAGGTTTAAACAATTCTTTTGCAATCATATTAGAGATGGCTTCTGAAATAGGAAAAACTTCAGGAGTAATAACAGTAGTTTTAAATACAGAATTTAAACGATTACCAGATTTGTCATCAGGAGGTTTAGGCTCCTCAATACCCAAAGTAAATAATACTCCCTTTAAAAGAGAGCGAATATGTTCAATTTTAAATAAAAATGAAGATTTGTCGGGGCGGAGCTAGCCAGCCTAGGAGATGGCTGCTTTCTAACTGAGCTCCTGAGCCCTATCTGAGTGAGAGAGCTTTTGGCACTAGCCACCCTGCATTTTGAAGCCTCACAAGGACAGAGATGTAAGGTCTAACATCGCTGACCAGAACAAGGGACCTTAGAAGAGGGGCGAACCTAAAATTCAACATCCATCCCACTGCCTCGGCTCAACCCGACATTCCTGCAGGCCTGCAACAGCCCGTAATCGCAAGTAGGCTAGATTTCTTGATCCAGTGCAAGAGACAGCCTTGCAGAAGAGCGCAGTGGAACTCAAACAGCCTCCCATAACGCCTGATCGATTCCAAAACCGGTTCACAGCAAACGAAGGAGACACGGTGCACACCGGAGTAGGCCGCAGCCTACACTTTAGTTATCTGCACAACTCCTCTTTCACAGCGCAATGGAACGCCAGATGCAGGGAAGAAATTTCAAACGGTTAAGCGGCAAAGTAGCTATAAGCTGCAGAAGCTCCTGAACCATCAATGATAATAGGGCTGCAACTAACGATTATTTTCATAATCGATTAGTCGGCCGATTATTTTTTCGATTAATCGACTAATCGGATAAAAATTAAATAAATCATTTTTTCCTATATTTAAAATAAAATCCACATACTGAGTGCTATAAATATAAGCTTCAGACTAAAACTTTACAACTTTACTTTAACAGAACTGTTGGTCCAATTTTTTAAGCAGCAGGACAAATTTTTATAATCAAGCAAAACAAATCCACAAACTGTTTGTTTGAAAAGAGATGGAACTAGTAAGAGGTAAACTAACACTGTTCATAACATTCTGTTATTCACTCTTTCAGAAACTTTGCATTGAAATGCAAAAATGTTAACATATCCACATGCTCCTGGCTGAGGCTGGCTCTTTTTTTGCAAGCTATTTTGCCTGCAGCAGAGGAGAGGCGCTCAGATGGTGTTGAGGTACCTGAGATGCATAAGTAGGGTTTTGTCAATTTCACCAAAGTGGGCTATTTATCTTTGTTAGCTCCACCAATGCAAGGGGCTTCTTAACAAAGTAAGCCTGGACTTCATTCTGACATAAAAATATCTTGAATATATATACAATGGTAAACAACCAGCTATAATGTTAGGGGAACAATATCTAGTCCACTCTTAAAATAACACATATATACTTACAGAGGTTGAATTTGGTACATATTCCAATTAATTAAAATTGGTTTGCTGGAAACAGCAGTTATGAGGCAGTGGTCTTAAGACCGCTGCTCCATAACTGGTCCGCTGCCTCTGAGGCTGCGGTCTGCAATCCGCCCGATCGGGCGGATTGACACCCCCTGCTAGCAGCCGATTGGGCACAAATCTGCAGGGGGCGGCATTGCACCAGCAGTTCTGGTGAACTGCTCGTGCAATTTTTAATGCCGAGATGTCTGTCGGACATGAAACGCTACAGCATATCATTTCGGACAGACATTGATAAATTGGCCCCAATATATCAGGAACAGTACACAGCCTTACACATTTATCTATAGAGTGTATATATAATTAGCAATAGCAAGCGATCCGCTAAAAATGGTGCAAAAAGGTAATAGTGCCATCAATTCATATAACAAATGCCATCAATCTAGGGCTAGGTGTAAATAATAAGCTCAGCACTATATCATACAAAGCATAGTCCCAAATCACCTGATTTAATATAAACAATCCAAATGATGACTCCTATTATTTCTGAGTTGCAGATAAGACAGGAGTAGTTGTAAACTTAAAAAGAAACTTAGTGTCCTGAAAAAGTGA
The DNA here is from genome assembly GCF_027579735.1 of Bombina bombina. Classification (NCBI taxonomy): domain Eukaryota; kingdom Metazoa; phylum Chordata; class Amphibia; order Anura; family Bombinatoridae; genus Bombina; species Bombina bombina. Next base: position 707,106,356 of record NC_069501.1, on the reverse strand, counting down.
AAAGTAAAATGTAGATGTCCTTTAGGCTAAGGGCATAACCATAAAACAAAATACCATGTGCAGGAGCTCATTGGAGTAGAGCAGCTGGTGCTGTGCACAGACCAACTAACTGCAAACCAACTAATCGATTATGAGATTCGTTGACAAGTATTTTCATAATCGATTATTATCGATTATGCGGATTAGTTGTTGCAGCTCTAAATGATAAAGTTAACAACCAATATGCAGACATAGCTGACATTAATCAGTTAAAGCCTCTAATAGCCCACAGGGTAACCGCCACAACTGCAAGCCTGATGTGACATAGCGACTCCCTGAAAACACATCTACAAGGGGGCATATAGCTTTTTAACTCCTCTATTGCCAAGCAAGTATAAGCCTTTAAGATTTAGGCCCCCTCCCAAAATCAAGGGCAGAAACAGAGTGCAGGTTTGCCTTTAACTGACATTACCCTCACACAGCAGTGGGATATTACATGAGCCTGAGGTGATCCTTTCTACAGCTCACCTCATCTCTTCTATATCATGTATCCCATTATAAAGCTATCTAGGTGGTAAAGAAGTTAAGACTAACTACCCAAATCTAATAATGTCTCCTAAAAAGGGCAATAAACCCAGCAGAAATTCTAAGCTGCTGAAAACTCCAGCTCATTCAGTTAATAACTTCTTCAAGACTTTGGAGTCTAAGGTTTCTTAACCCTGCTGAAACAGATCCACCAGATCAAGTCTCTCATCAAAGTTCATCTGACTCTGAATGTGATCAAGCCTTTGGAAATATCACTATCCCTACAGCTCTCTTCAACTCAATTCCTTCTAAAAAACACAATTTATGCTTACCTGATAAATTTATTTCTCTTGTGGTGTATCCAGTCCACGGATCATCCATTACTTGTGGGATATTCTCCTTCCCAACAGGAAGTTGCAAGAGGACACCCACAGCAGAGCTGTTATATAGCTCCTCCCCTAACTGCCATATCCAGTCATTCGACTGAAAACAAGCAGAGAAAGGAGAAACCATAGGGTGCAGTGGTGACTGTAGTTTAAATTAAAAAATTACCTGCCTTAAAATGACAGGGCGGGCCGTGGACTGGATACACCACAAGAGAAATAAATTTATCAGGTAAGCATAAATTGTGTTTTCTCTTGTAAGGTGTATCCAGTCCACGGACCATCCATTACTTGTGGGATACCAATACCAAAGCTAAAGTACACGGATGAAGGGAGGGACAAGGCAGGTACCACTGCCTGTAAAACCTTTCTCCCAAAAATAGCCTCCGAAGAAGCAAAAGTATCAAATTTATAGAATTTTGAAAAAGTATGAAGCGAAGACCAAGTCGCCGCCTTGCAAATCTGTTCAACAGAAGCCTCATTTTTAAAGGCCCATGTGGAAGCCACAGCTCTAGTAGAATGAGCTGTAATCCTTTCAGGAGGCTGCTGGCCAGCAGTCTCATAGGCTAATTAGACAGGCTGACAAGGGAGGGGGGATAGTAATACAGAATATTCAAGATTATATTAAAGAAGCTGATCGCATACTTTTAGACACAGAGTATTACAAATTATTAACATTCAATCCCACAGCAAAATTTCTAACAAGTTTGATCAAAATGGTTGATGCTGGTTGGTTAGAGGGAATACTTACAAAGAAAGAGAGAGATTATCTAATACCTTATGCACCCAATTTGGCATATTACTATCACCTCCCAAAGATTCACAAGAGTATGGTGGACCCTCCGGGGAGGCCCATCATATCAGGAATTGACAACTTAACCTGTAATTTATCCGAATATGTGGATTCCTTTTTAAAAAAATCTGTGATTACTTTAAAATCCTATATAAAAGACACACCAGACTTAATATATAAGTTATCCCACATTAAAAAAGAAGGGAGAGACCTGGTTTGGCTGACCTGTGATGTCTCTGCTTTATATTCCAATATTGCACACCATCTGGGAATTGAAGCTATCCAATATTATCTAGAGAGAGACATCTACATGCCAGTCAAACAAAGGGATTTTCTATTGGAATGTATATCCTTTGTATTGAAAAATAACTACTTCGTATATCAGGAGAAGTTTTATTTGCAGATCAGGGGAACGGCCATGGGGACCAGGTTCGCCCCTAGTTTTGCTAATCTCTTTATGGGATTCTTTGAGGAACAATACATATATCCTTCCTCATATGGGGCGAACCTGGTCTTCTATGGCCGCTTTATAGATGACCTCCTGTTCATCTGGGAGGGGGAAACCTCACTGGCTCAGAAATTTATGGATAGTCTAAATAATAATTCATTAGGCCTGAAATTCACCTCTAAAATAGATGTGACTAGTATAGAATTTTTGGATCTCATTTTATCATGGGATAGCATAGGCAATATCTCTACCAAAACCTTTTTTAAGTCGGTGGATGCTAATAGTTATTTGAACTATAAAAGCAACCACCACTTACCTTGGAAAAAGAATATTCCTTACAACCAATTTTGTAGGATTCGCAGGAACTGCACTGATTTAGACAGTTTTGATATACAAGCGAATATTTTAAAGAAAAGGTTTATTGAGAAGTATTACCCTTTAGATCTTATTGAGAATAGCTACAAGAGAGCCAGAAACAAATGCAGAGAGGATTTCTTTGTCAAGAATAAGGAGACTATACCTATTGGAGGATCTACTAAGGGGAATGAGAAAGTCAGATTTATAACACAATTCAACAACAACCATAACAAAATTAAAAATTTTTTAGGTAAACACTGGCACATTTTGACAGGGGACCCTTTGCTGAGGGAGAGTATAGGAAATTCACCTGTCTGCACTTTTAGACGTGCTCCCACGTTGAAAAATGTACTAGCCCCAAGTAAAATTGTAATGAAGAAAAGATGTTTGACGAGTAAAATAAGTAGCCAAAAAGGCAATAGGCTCCTAGGCAAACCAGGTTTTTTTAAATGTAACAGAGCCAATTGTGGATTATGCCAATACACGAAGAGCAAGAAAACTGAATTTGTGTCTTATATTAGTAAGGAAAAATTTCATATCAAAACACACTTTACATGTGACTCGGCCTTTGTAGTTTATTTGTTAGAATGCAGTTGTGGGGTTCAGTACGTGGGTAGGACCTCGAGACCCCTCAAAAAAAGATGGGGTGAACATCTAAGGAATATTAGTAAAAATATTGCCAATCATAGTGTCCCTAGGCACGCCAATGTATGCCACACAAATACATCCAATATGTTTAGCATATTCCCTTTAGAACAAGTGAACCCCAAATGGGGCAGGAACAGATATTTGCATTTGAGACAAAGGGAGACTTTTTGGATTTGGAAGATGCGCACCTTGTCCCCTGGTGGCTTAAACGCAAATATTGACATGGCTGCCTTCAATTAAAGGATCCATATTAAGCCTCTCTGTATATAGTTTACTATAGGCCTTAAACATCAAGCACCAATACTCCTATATAGGCCTCCCACTTAGATTATCACACTGTCAGATATGTTAAAATTAAATTTTTTATGTCCTTTGTCATCTATGTGAGTTTATACTCTGGTTTGATTATGAATTTCTCATTTAGTACAGAGGATATATGCTAGCCAGATAGGTTGATCAGAGTTACAAGTACTCTTTATAAGAGTATTATTGAACACCAGTAAGTGATAACTCTGAAATCCACTTAGAGTACACTTTAGTTTACATTTACCTATCTCTAGGCTAGATGTTTTTTAGCCTTGTAAGTTATCCACTCCTTACTCAAGACAGCATTTGCACGCACCATTTGTGTTTATAATATAGTGTATTATTTAATACATTACATTTTTATATTTTTATATAAGCGTTATGTATGCACCATAATTTGAGTTAATTTAAGATTATAGTTTAGGAACCCCTCATACCTCGAGAGGTTGTATTCAAAAACACGTTACACTGGGTATACAGCAGCCGTAAGCAGGTAATGCATTTATCCCTGGGTTATCCTTCTATTCATTTATAATAGTGTCTATATGTGGGGGAATATAATTATAATTTCCGGCAATATGATATTCAGTATAGACGTGTTTTGAATTCCTTTGCATTTATCTTAGAAAAGCCGACTCACTAATAACTCTATCTACTTTTAGGAAATCATTCCCTCTGATAACGGTAACTAATTTGGCTATTTCCAACAATGTGTTTGAATATTTAGATTTTCATGTGCAACTGTGGATTTAACCGTATCATTGGGGAATATACATTTTTAATACATTTTTTATATAGATTTTACATTTTGTTTATATTTTTCTTGTAATGTTTTTCATGTATGAAATCATTCATCTGTATATGAACACAATATGTGAAGAGTTAATGAATGCACAATTGCTAACATTTGAATTTATGTGTGCAGTGCCAGTAGGTGTGCCCGATCTGGTAGTTAATATTTTATATAATGTTTTTATATATATATATATATATATTTCATTAAATATTAGATTTTTAGATTATTTGAGCCCATTGCGGCATTTTAACTTGTGCGGTTTTGTTACTGATACCGCATTGGTTAATATCCCTTCACTCCCGTAACCATGGAGGTGTGTATCTATAAGCACCCCATTGGACAGTATACGCCAATGGAACTCCCAGCATGGGGACACACCTACGTACATGCGCGGTATGCATTTGAAGACGCCGTACTAATTGTTATAAGTTCGTGGTTTTTTATGTGTTTCATTATACACTTTTGCACCTGAGGAAACGGTCACGTACAGACCGAGAAACGTTGTGTAAATAAAGTCTTATTTATTTTAAGATTGCAGCCACGAACTTTCTTTTTCTGACATCTATATTGGTAACAGTGTATTTTGCCATCACAATACAAAATACAAAATACCATTTGCCTTGCTGTATCACTCCTCTTTGGAGAACACGGATCTGAATTGGATATCTTGATCTGAGCAGACCGCAAGTCAGTCCTTTTGAAAATTGGCTGGGAGCCAAGACCACCAGCGTAGCTACCCAAATTGGCAGAGACGAGCGGAACCTTACCACCACAGTGGAGTGGGAGTTAGCTGGACAACTCTGAGGGTCCAGGAGGCACTTGTGACACTTTTCAAGTGTCCTTTATCCTGTGAGTATTTGGTTTTATTTGCATTGCGTGTCCCATCTCATTGGTAACCGCACTATGTTGGCGCCTTCTTTTATCTTCTTTTCTAAGCGGATTATGCTTCTTAGCCAAAAAGAAAGAGAGGTTGCCGAAGCCTTTTGACCTCTCCTCTGTCCAGAGTAGACAACAAACAAAGCAGATGTTTGACAAAAATCTTTAGTAGCTTGTAAGTAAAACTTTAAAGCACGAACCACGTCCAGATTGTGTAATAGACGTTCCTTCTTTGAAGAAGGATAAGGACACAAAGATGGAACAATACTCTCTTGATTGATATTCTTGTTAGATACCACCTTAGGTAAAAACCCAGGTTTGGTACGCAGGACTACCTTATCCGCATGGAAGATCAGATTAGGAGAATCACATTGTAAAGCAGATAACTCGGAGACTCTACGAGCCGAGGAAATAGCTACCAAAATAGGACTTTCCAAGATAAAAGTTTGATATCTATGGAATGAAGAGGTTCAAACGGAACTCCTTGAAGAACCTTAAGAACCAGATTTAAGCTCCATGGCGGAGCAACAGGTTTAAACACAGGCTTGATTCTAACTAAAGCCTGGCAAAATGCCTGAACGTCTGGAACATCTGCCAGACGCTTGTGCAAAAGAATAGACAGGGCAGAAATCTGTCCCTTTAAAGAACTAGCTGACAATCCTTTTTCCAAACCTTCTTGGAGAAAGGATAATATCCTGGGAATCTAGACCTTACTCCATGAGTAACCCTTGGATTCACACCAATAAAGATATTTACGCCATATCTTTTGGTAAATTTTCCTGGTGACAGGCTTTCGTGCCTGTATTAAGGTATCAATGACTGACTCGGAGAAGCCACGCTTTGATAAAATCAAGCGTTCAATCTCCAGGCAGTCAGCCTCAGAGAAATTAGATTTGGATGATTGAAAGGACCTTGCAGTAGAAGGTCTTGTCTTAACGGCAGAGTCCAAGGTGGAAAAAATGACATGTCCACTAGATCTGCATACCAGGTCCTGCGTGGCCACGCAGGCACTATCAAAATCACTGATGCTCTCTCCTGCTTGATCTTGGCAATCAGACGTGGGAGCAGAGGAAACGGTGGAAACACATAAGCCAGGTTGAAAGACCAGGGCGCTGCTAGAGCATCTATCAGCGTCGCCTTGGGATCCCTGGACCTGGATCCGTAACAAGGAAGCTTGGCTTTCTGGCGAGACGCCATGAGATCCAGTTCTGGTTTGCCCCAACGATGAATCAATTGTGCAAACACCTCAGGATGGAGTTCCCAATCCGCCTCCCAGTTCTCTACACCTGGGATATGGATAGCTGATAGGTGGCAAGAGTGAATCTCTGCCCAGCGAATTATCTTTGAGACTTCTAACATCGCTAGGGAACTCCTTGTTCCCCCTTGATGGTTGATGTAAGCCACAGTCGTGATGTTGTCCGACTGAAATCTGATGAACCTCAGAGTTGCTAACTGAGGCCAAGCCTGAAGAGCATTGAATATCGCTCTCAGTTCCAGAATGTTTATTGGAAGGAGTGTCTCCTCCTGAGTCCACAATCCCTGAGCCTTCAGGGAGTTCCAGACTGCACCCCAACCAAGAAGGCTGGCATCTGTCGTTACAATTGTCCAATCTGGCCTGCGAAAGGTCATACCTTTGGACAGATGGACCCGAGATAGCCACCAGAGAAGAGAATCCCTGGTCTCTTGATCCAGATTTAGTAGAGGGGACAAATCTGTGTAATCCCCATCCACTGAGCATGCATAGTTGCAGCGGTCTGAGATGTAGGCGTGCAAACGGCACTATGTCATTGCCGCTACCATTAAGCCGATTACTTCCATGCACTGAGCCACCGAAGGGCGAGGAATGGAATAAAGAACCTGGCAGGAATTTAGAAGTTTAGATAACCTGGACTCCGTCAGGTAAATTTTCATTTCTACAGAATCTATCAGAGTCCCTAGGAAGGAAACTCTTGTGAGGGGGAATAGAGAACTCTTTTCCTCGTTCACCTTCCACCCATGCGACCTCAGAAATGCCAACACTATGTCCGTATGAGACTTGGCAATCTGGAAGTTTGACGCCTGAATCAGGATGTCGTCTAAATAAGGGGCCACTGCTATGCCCCGCGGCCTTAGGACCGCCAGAAGCGACCCCAGAACCTTCGTAAAAATTATTGGGGCTGTAGCTAACCCAAAGGGAAGAGCTACAAACTGGTATTGCCTGTCTAGGAAGGCAAACCTGAGAAACCGATGATGATCTTTGATTGAAGAAAAAACTAACTATATTTCACCACTTCTCTCTTACTACCTCCATGCTTGTTGAGAGTTGCAAGAGAATGACTGGATATGGCAGTTAGGGGAGGAGCTATATAACAGCTCTGCTGTGGGTGTCCTCTTGCAACTTCCTGTTGGGAAGGAGAATATCCCACAAGTAATGGATGATCCGTGGACTGGATACACCTTACAAGAGAAAAGACTTTTCCTCATTAATTTCTCAAGTTAAACAGTGTATTAAGGACGAAATTTCCGATTTCAAAAAAGACATTTCAGAAATAGGCCACAGAGTCGAGTCTCTTGAAAACACCCAAGACATGCATGCGGAAGCTATTTCTGATCTCCACAATATCATTCAAAAACAAGATTTGACTATCTCTGAACTAGAGGATAAAATGGACGATGCTGAAAATCGAAGCTGAGGGGAATCCCGAAGGTTGTTCCACCCTCGGACCTAGAACAATATCTACAAGAATTTTTTAGTGGTCTAAAGAAGGAAGAAACTCCATCAAAAATTGATATTGACAGAGCTCATATTGCTCTACGCCCCAAGCCGCAAGATGGCCAAGCGCCAAGGGACGTCATAGTCCACATCACCAACTTTCAAGTGAAAGAAGAGTTAATGAAACTAGCAAGGGAACAACAACCCATTAGATATGAAAATTCAGATATACAGATGTTCGCAGATCTATCTCAGAGAACGCTCTCAAAACGGAGAGAACTTAAACCACTCACAATGCTTCTGAGGAAAATGAATATTCCCTATAGGTGGGGATTTCCGTTTCACCTGATTATCCTCTGGAGAAGTAGACGCTACACCTGTTTTTCCATCAAGGATATCCCATTTAAGGAACTCGACATCCCAACTCCCCCAGTAGAGGAGACTATTACACACCTAGAAGATCAAACCAGACTGAGAAAAGCCGCTCCCTTACCACAAAGGAGGGAATGGAAACAGGTCTTTCAAAAGAAAACACAGAAACCCTCATCCCCTCCTATCCACTCACCGGAAGAAAAGGGATGAAAGCTGATCAAATCACGCATTTTTTTCTAACTTTATTTTTACCACCTTATAATGGTGCCATCCTCAAGTGGTGACTTTTCAGACTATGTTTAAACCTTGGCAGATGCCTAATTTACCTTTTTTCAACAGCCTCAAGAATGGTATTTATTTTAATTTTCTCGTATTAAGGTTACCTTTGTGATTTTCTTTATTACCTCAGATCACAAAACTGTCAGCACCACTACCCCGAGGCCTTAAATGTTAATTGTTAGAAGTTGTTTTCTTGTTCTCACTCAGTTGGGAGATTATCTCCTATAACACAGGAATATGTTCACTAAGTATTGGTTAAGAAATGTACCTTTTATTGTGTTTTTCCTCTCTTTTTTCTATTACTTTTATTTTGTCCTATTTCATCAGCTACACCAGCACATTTAACACCATCCTCACCTAATGGGTTCTCACTCATCACAAGACCTCACCATTTTCACACAAAACTCCAAGGGTCTAAACTGCCCCAACAAAAGGAGAATGGCCATTTTAGACCTCCAAAAAAGAGGGGTCATATCTTAATGCTCCAAGAAACTTACTTTAAATAAAAAAACCTCCACAAATATTTTTCACCGCACTACCCCCAACACTTCCACAGTACCAACCCAAATAAAAAAATCAATGGAGTTAGTATCCTAATTCACAAATCCATCCCTTTCACCAAAACACAAATTATTTCAGACAAGGAAGGGAGATATTTATGTTTAAAAGGTCTCCTTTATGGCAAACCAGTGACCCTGGTGAATGTATATGCCCCAACACACAGGATAGATTTATCGCTTCAATAACGGATTCAATTGTTAAAAAAGCTAAGGGTTCCCTAATCATGAAAGGAGATATAAATTTCCCATTAAACCCCTTAATTGATTGCTCAAACCCAGGCACTAGAGCTAAAATTCCAAACCTTAATAGTATCTTGCATGATGTCTGGAGGTATTTAAACCCCCAAAAAACAGATTTCACATTCTTTTCACATGCCAACCGTAATTATTCCAGGCTAGACTACATATTAGTAGACCATCTAGTCCTATCTCATATAAAACATTCCAACATAAAACACACATCCTGGTCAGATCATTCTTTAGTCACATGCACTATCAGGTGGCCTTCAGCACCCTTTAGAACCTTCCAATGGAGATTGGACGAATCCTTATTATTAGACCCAATACAGATAAAACTCTTTTCTAAACATATAAAATCATACTTCTCCTTAAATAACACCCCAGACGTTGATATAGCCACCCTTTGGGAGGCGCACAAAAGCATCATGAGGGGAATTAAAGCCAAAGCACAAATTAAAAGAAAAAATAGAGAAGAAGTAGAACTTCTAGCTAAAGACCTTGCCAACCTATATTATGCACATAAAGTTCACCCTTCAGATAACACAATTCTAGAACAAATCAAACTAAAAAGAGATAAGCTTAACACTATACTACAAATCAAATCACAGAGGCAATTACTCTATCTTCAACAAAATTTCTACAGAGAAGGGAATAAACCAGGGACACTTTTAGCTAGAACCCTAAAGAGGCAACAGCAGAAAACCTACATTCACTCCATTAAATCCCCCCCACGACAATCATTTTGAAGACACTAAATCCATAGCCAAGGAGTTTAAAAAGTTCTACCACAAACTTTACAATCTCTTTCCGCACAGGAAATCCCAAACTCACCTACAATCTTGCAATAAGTACTTAGATAATATACCAATCCCACAACTAACTCCAGAACAATGCAAACTTTTAGACTGACATATTCAATCCTCCGAAATAGAGGATGCAATAAAACATCTAAAACAAAATAAAGCCCCAGGCCCCGACGGTTTCACGGGTCTTTATTATGAAACATTTGCAAAACATCTAATCCCGCACCTAACGTCGCTGTTGAACTCCACCCATTCCCCGATAATATGCTACAAGCCAATATTTCTGTCATAGATAAACCCGGCAAACCCCCAAACACATCCGCAAACTTTAGGCCAGTGCTTGATGAATATGTTAAAAAATTAGGGGCCAGTAAGAATATTTAGGAGCCAGGCATATTTTTTAGGAGCCAGACAGTTGGATTTGTATATAGATATATGGAGAATAACCCAAAAAGTTAGGAGCCAGGGGTACAATTCTATTGATCTCGTTGCTCAACGTAGACCTAAAACTTTATGCCAAAATTCTAGCCACTCGCCTTAATCAAATCTTACCTTCAATAATACACAAGGACCAAGATGGCTTTGTACCGCATAGAGAAGCCAAAGACAATACGGTTAAAATCCTCAATCTCCTCGAATATATCACCCTAAACAAGACTCCGACTATATTTTTATCCACCGACGCCAAAAAGGCATTTGACCGTCTTGACTGGACCTACCTACACGCGACCCTGCAACGCTTCCACTTTCCCAACTCTTTCATCCAAAAAATATTGGCTCTTTACACCAACCCCACAGCACAGATTAAAATTAATGGCACTCTTTCAAACCCATTTGAAATTCCGAATGGTTCCAGACAGGGCTGTCCCCTTTCCCCACTCCTCTTTATTTTATCACTAGAACCCTTGGCCATCAAAATAAGACTAAACAAATTCAAGGGATCAATATCGAAAACCAGTCACACAAACTAGCTATCTTTGCGGATGACATACTCCTAACACTCACGAACCCCATCACCACCCTACAACTTGCCCTCTCTGAGCTGGCACAATTTGGAAATGTATCTAATTTCTCAGTGAATATGACCAAATTGGAGTACCTGCCCATCAACCTTTCAAATCAATCCCTAGATATTTTAAAATCGACTTGCCCCCTTAAGTTACAGACTAAATATCTAAAATACCTCGGCATCCACATAACCTCGGATAAATCAGACTTGCGCAAATATAACTACAGGAATTTAATCTCAGAATTCCAGACCCTCACTTCCACCTGGCTCCCTAAAAACATTTCCTGGTTAGGCAGGATACATGCAACAAAAATAACCTTGCTACCCAAAGCCCTATACATCCTACAGATGGTTCCAATCCCAGGCATTCAAAAAGATCTCGCCACTCTACAAAAAATCATAAATGACTACATATGGAGACTTAGACCTCCATAAATTAACAAAAACACACTCTTCAGGCTTCCTGCTGAGGGAACCTTAGGAGTCCCCCACCTCCACTCCTATAAACTTGCAATCTCCCTACAGAGAATTTCTGAATGGTGTAGATTCGAAGGGCCTAACTCAAAAAGGTGGATTCAAATTGAATCTGCCATGGCTGCCCCACATAATCTAAACTGATTAAACTGGAATCCCGCGTTTTTTAATAAATACTCTATTTCCTCTTCTTCAATTTCCAATGAAACCTGCTCGGATTGGAGATAATTTGCAAATCATCTAAAAAAATTTTTTCCAGCAAGTACTCCCCGAAAAGTACTCCCAGAATTTGCACCTGGTTTACACCCTGAAAATACTCCCACCCCAGAGCTTCTACAGTCCTTTCCCATATACTTACTGGCAAATGGCACTAATAATATTAAAACCAAATACCAACTTGACACTTTAGAACACCCCTTTCTATCTTCTTGGTTTCGAATACACCAGATGAGACATTATATATTTTCTGATAAAGTTCAAAAATTACCTAGTATGACCTCTCATGACTTTTGAACATTTGTGCATAACCAAGGAGAATATAACTAGAGTGATCTCCAAGTTATATAAACTTACTCTTTCAAATACTTTCCCACATCTCCCCTCATACACAAAAGGATGGGACAGGGAACTCAAAACAATTACAGCTCCAAAAGTTTGGGCTCATAGATTCACAAATCTATCTCACTCTGGCCACTGTGCCCAAGCAAAAGAAACTAACATTAAAATATCGATGAGGTGGTACTTGACACTAGCTAAAATAAAATATATCTACAAAAAAATCTTCAGGCCTATGCTGGAGAGACTGCCTTCAAGAAGGCCATATCTCTCATATTTGGTGGGAATGCGACTATATAAAAATATTCTGGTCTAATGTTTTCGAGGGCATTAACAAAACTTTAAAACACACACATATCCCCTAGCCCAGAAATAGTAATGCTTAGCCAACCTCCCAACATTACTTGCAAAATAAGAAAACATTTATTTCAAATCATGCTTAACGCAGCTAACCAACTACTTCCAAGAATGTGGAAATCAGCACAAGTGCCTTCCATATCAGACTGGAAAGATCTAGTCAATAAAAACTTGCTGTTGGAAAGATTATATTATTTTATGCTAGGCCAACTGTCTTTATACCACGACATACAATTCCTGATGGAATCTTTTACTCATGGTGACACACATGTACTGGACAACTAGACCACCCAGCCACACAAACACACTTTAATCAGTAGAGTGATACTTACACAATACTCTAACATACTGATGACACAGAGAATAATAGAGTGCAAAGCTATAATGCTCTTTGTTTTTTTTCTTTATACTTCCTTTTATATTTTTAATTCAGTTTAGCACAGTTTTGTTTAAATGCTATTCTTGCAAATATGACTACAGATGACAAATGTTTGATTAATCGCATTTTGGCCTTACAATCTGGCCCAGGAGAGGGGTGATTCCTGGACACCCCCTTCATCAAGTCAATTTGGCATTGTCCCTACATTACTTATCCACTCCAGATTCTGTGGGCACTCCAAAGCCATAGCGCTTATGTGAAGAAACTAATAGCTAAGGGTTGCCTGGGTTGGAAGAGCCAGGCCTAAAAATGTGATGTCATATAACTGTTTTCCCAAGACTTGTATCTTGTCATTGTCATTACTATTATGTTAATTTAAAAAAAAAATTGTTTCCAATAAAAAAAATAAATTAAGATTTGTCAATTTCTGTCTCTGATGAAGGATCCTCTGAATCAGAGTAACCCCCATCAGTAGAAGATACATCAGTATGCTGTTGGTCAGTACAAAATTCACTAGAGTGAAAACTTTGTAAAGTCCTTTTACGTTTATTTGAAGGCGGTATAGCAGTCATAGCCTTCTCTATGGCTGCAGCAATAAAAGCTTTAATTTCTGCAGAAATGCCTTTAACAGACTGAGATGGAACTACAGTGGATGTCTTAGTACTCATAAAAACATTATCAGCATGTGATATATTCTCAAAACAATTGAGCTGAAGAATTTAGATCAGCCTTTTTACAACAAACACACTTGGCTTTGGTAGAACCGTGTTCAGGCAGCTCAGTTCATATGGTAACTTCTGGGACAGGATCAGACTGAGACATGATTGCAAACAAAAAAGAAAAAAATAATATCGAGTTTGCAAAATAAGTATACATAAACTTAAAAAAAGATAAGCTTTTGTGGAATATTAAACAAGCCTTCTAAGTAAAGTTAAACCAGCAAGCAGATAAATGAGATATATAAAAACATTGTATCAGTATATGTAATAAATCTTTAAAAATCTACTAAAAACACTGATGTCTATAGCCCTAAAATTTCTTTTGGGCGCTGAGTGAAGGAAGGGGCGGACTTTTAAAAGCCAAATACAAAGTAGTAAATGTACCAAAATGTAAGAAGTACTACTTGTTACTGCAGGGGGTCACACAGAAAAAGCTTGGTGAGCAAAGGATTTAAGAGTGAACCAAGGAGAGCTACATTTAGATGATTTCAATGATTATTTTACCTATAGGAAATTAAAGGAACACTCAATCAAAATTAAACTTTAATTATTCAGATAGAGCATGCCATTTTAAACAACTTTCCAATTTATTCCATTAACAAAATGTGCACAGTTTTTTATATTTAAACTTTTTGAGTCACCAGCTCCTACTGAGCATGTGCAAGAATAAGTGTGTATGCATTTGTGAATGGCTGATGGCTGTCACATGGTACGTGTATGCATTTGTGATTGGCTTATGGCTGTCACATGGTACAGGGGGAGTGGAAAAAGACATAACTTTTAAAATTGTCAGAAAAAATATCTACTACTAATTTGAAGTTCAGACTAAGTGCTATTGCATTGTCTTGTTATCTTGCATTTGTTGATTATGCAAATCTACTGTGTTGACTGGTCCTTTAAAGAAAGGGCATTACCTTGTTCTTCCCCAAGTTTCTGAATGCCCGATAGATATTGAGCAAGGTAAGATGGTCGCCTTCACTGGAGATAAACTTCTTCCTGACTGCTTGCACTTCGTCCCTTTTGGCAGGTGGACTGTGTATTACACTGTCCACAGACAGTAGAGACACTATGGTCAGGATCTCCTCTGTACAGTGAAATTTTGGTGAAAGAAGAATGGTCTAGAAAAAAACAAGAGGCTTATTAACATTTTTACGACTATATTGTTTTTATCATGAATATTTCCCGTTTTCTAAAAAACAGTCCATCAGTAAAGCTTTGGAAGTTTTTTGTGATCAGCCACTAATCTTCTATCCCATGAACCAAACATGTACTTCCGTTAACTTCAAAATTGAAACAAATATACCTAAAACGTTTTCATGTAAAAACATTTTTGACACTAGGTTAAATGCTAACTTTTCTTATTTATATAGAGATTCTTTGAGATTAGTGTCCCTTTAATTAATCAGTTGTTACCTTGGAGAATTTGGGCTCCAAAGGAAAGGCAGCCATTTTTCGCCCCAGTGATGTTAGAATAATCTCATCCTCTTTTTTCTCCACAGCACCCAATAGGTCCAGCTGGTCTATAGCCGCCCTCATTGACTCTATATAAAGCAAGAAAAGATGTCAAGCTTTTGTAGACAACGTATGCACTATAGAAGTTACATGGTTTAATAGTTGAAAATTATAAAAATAAGTAAAACAAGAATCTCTCTAGAAATAGAATAATCGTTATATGAAAAATGAATGGATCAAGTTTACATTTATGTGCTTATAGATAATTGGAGTATTATGTACACAGGGTACCTTATATATAGGTCATGCAAAGAAAAGTCTAAATACTAAAAACCACTTTTAGAAAACCTTAAAGGGACATAATAGTCATGCTAAAATCACTTGAAAGTAATGCAGCATAACTGTAAAAAGCTGAAATGAAAATATCATCTGAACATCTCTATGTAAAAAAGGAAGATATTTTACCTCAATATTTCTTCTTACAAGAGTAAGTGCTCTGGTAACAATTATAATTCAAATATGAAAAGGTGAGAGTAAGCGCTAAAAGAGCTTAAAAGGCTAACAAACTTGTGGCTAAATCTTACAATTTATTACCTTCGATAAAGGCTAAACATAAAATATCACAATAAAACCACAATAACACAATAAAATTAGAAACATGGATCCATGTCTAACTACTAAAAACAAAAGTACATAATAAAATCTCCTGGGAGATGCGAATTACAGTGGGAGTGTTGACACTCCTTGATGGTGATACACAAGTGTGGGAAGTAGAATAGAAATGCAAATACTAATACTTATAAGCAAAGTTATAAACCATAAAACGATTCCAAACTCACAATGTCAATCAAATATAAAGTCAATCAAAAATGGTGAAAAAATAGTGGAAAAAGTAAAATGTGAATGTTCGTATTAAACCGTGGGTGTGTCCTCCAACGTTGCTGATGGGTAGTGAGAGATCTATAGTCAAATGTAGATGTTAGATGAAGTTGTAAAAAAAATGAATAAAGATGAGTGAAAAATACAATTCAACCTTTAGGCAAAGGTCATTTAGAACCAAAATACAAAAAACAAAAAGCAAAAAATAGAAAAAATAATAATAAATGATAAAATCCACTTTGGTAAAATCATATATGAAATGTAGCAATCCAAAAAAAAAGAGTTCGTGTTAGTTGTGTGCAAAAAATGGGGGATTAAAACAAATTCTGTGCCCAGTGTGTTCATTGTCCCATCCGATGTTAAAAGTAAAATCACAATAGATAGCAAAAAAAAAAACCTGTAGGAAAATAAAGAAAAACAAAAATAGTGCAACACTGTATACAATGGATAATAATGGTAATTAAAATCACGCTCACCAGTATGCCAACGCGTTTCGGCCTAGATTAGGCCTTTCTCAAGACTATACTGTGTAGTGATCTCTGGGAGCTTTAAATAGAGAGTGTGAGAAAACAATTGGTGCCGTTTTGGCGCCAAAATCGGAAAGACTTCCCTTTCCTGTTTGCCCCATTGCATCTCTGGGATGTTTCCTGTGGTTTCTATCCTATTCCCATCCAACCTGTATTAATTGTAAATTAGAGAGCCTCTGTTCTATGTATCGGTCTAGAAATGGCCTTATTGTTCCTAAGGATTATTTGGCAATCATTCCGGTACTCTTCTACAGTGGCTCTATACATCCATTATGTATAGTAATAAACTGTTTGCTGTCTGCGGACTGATTTCCCTTTTTTTCCCGTGTTGATGTTATTATTAGGGAATGGATGCTTACTTTTGATCAACCTAATCCTTATATAGTCAGAAGCACTCAAATCGGAAGACACCGGATGTTTACACAGCCGACTTCCGCCTTAGCTCCTTGGATGCGCTCAGATCGGGAGATACCGGATGTTTACACAGCCGACTTCCGCCCTGATTTATTTGCTCCATTACGTTATGGAGTGTGACCGGACTCCAAACTCTCAGTGTACCCATAACTAACGGGTTCACTTAACAGAAAGATAACAACTCCGGTGAACTCTAAAACTCCATTTTAGGATATATATAACAGATCCACCTCACCCCTGTTGACCATAACAGTAGGTAGTGAGAAATATACAAACACAGGGTTTAATTTGTTTTATTTTGTCTTTTTCTAATATAGACTAACAGATCAGAATAGAGATCGTTACAAATATTGAGATAAGCTAGATAATTATAGCCGTTCCACAAAGTAGTGACAGACTAAGAAGTTTCATAATATCATGAAGACTCTGAATATATATCCCACTAATTTACTAAATATATTGATTTGACAATTCCACTCTGATTTACCTTTTAAAATGCACATACATATGCAGCTAAAGCCTAAATATGGACATATCAGGTTCTAACCAAAATCGGCATTGACAATAAAACTGACAAATGTGGTAATCTACCACAACAACCAGAAGCCAAACCGGAAGACATGACTTCACTTCCGGTCACACTCCATAACGTAATGGAGCAAATAAATCAGGACGGAAGTCGGCTGTGTAAACATCCGGTATCTCCCGATCTGAGCGCATCCAAGGAGCTAAGGCGGAAGTCGGCTGTGTAAACATCCGGTGTCTTCCGATTTGAGCGCTTCTGACTATATAAGGATTAGGTTGATCAAAAGTAAGCATCCATTCCCTAATAATAACATCAACACGGGAAAAAAAAGGGAAATCAGTCCGCAGACAGCAAACAGTTTATTACTATACATAATGGATGTATAGAGCCACTGTAGAAGAGTACCGGAATGATTGCCAAATAATCCTTAGGAACAATAAGGCCATTTCTAGACCGATACATAGAACAGAGGCTCTCTAATTTACAATTAATACAAGTTGGATGGGAATAGGATAGAAACCACAGGAAACATCCCAGAGATGCAATGGGGCAAACAGGAAAGGGAAGTCTTTCCGATTTTGGCGCCAAAACGGCACCAATTGTTTTCTCACACTCTCTATTTAAAGCTCCCAGAGATCACTACACAGTATAGTCTTGAGAAAGGCCTAATCTAGGCCGAAACGCGTTGGCATACTGGTGAGCTTGATTTTAATTACCATTATTATCCATTGTATACAGTGTTGCACTATTTTTGTTTTTCTTTATTTTCCTACAGGTTTTTTTGTTGCTATCTATTGTGATTTTACTTTTAACATCGGATGGGACATTGAACACACTGGGCACAGAATTTGTTTTAATCCCCCATTTTTTGCACACAACTAACACGAACTCTTTTTTTTTTGGATTGCTACATTTCATATATGATTTTACCAAAGTGGATTTTATCATTTATTATTATTTTTTCTATTTTTTGCTTTTTGTTTTTTGTATTTTGGTTCTAAATGACCTTTGCCTAAAGGTTGAATTGTATTTTTCACTCATCTTTACTCATTTTTTTTACAACTTCATCTAACATCTACATTTGACTATAGATCTCTCACTACCCATCAGCAACGTTGGAGGACACACCCACGGTTTAATACGAACATTCACATTTTACTTTTTCCACTATTTTTTCACCATTTTTGATTGACTTTATATTTGATTGACATTGTGAGTTTGGAATCGTTTTATGGTTTATAACTTTGCTTATAAGTATTAGTATTTGCATTTCTATTCTACTTCCCACACTTGTGTATCACCATCAAGGAGTGTCAACACTCCCACTGTAATTCGCATCTCCCAGGAGATTTTATTATGTACTTTTGTTTTTAGTAGTTAGACATGGATCCATGTTTCTAATTTTATTGTGTTATTGTGGTTTTATTGTGATATTTTATGTTTAGCCTTTATCGAAGGTAATAAATTGTAAGATTTAGCCACAAGTTTGTTAGCCTTTTAAGCTCTTTTAGCGCTTACTCTCACCTTTTCATATTAGTACTATTATCAGCCTACTAGGAGGCTAACTGTTAGTAAGCTTAAGGCCCCATTGTAGCGCTCGGTCCAATTCTCTCCATTTTAACAATTATAATTCAGCTACTGTCCAGCTGCAAGTTGAAGACAAAAGAAAACCCAACAATAGCCAATCAGCATCAGCAGTGCTGAGGTCATGCATTGCTTTGCTGTGATCTCATGAGATTTCACTGAAATCTTGTGATATTTCATAGTAAACTTCTTTAAACTGAATAGTGAAATGACATGACTGCGCCTGCACATGCCAGATGCACACTCCCTTGCAAGCCCTGGGACAAGTATCCTGATTGGCTGCTTAAAGTTCCTTTACAATGAAATGTGAATACTTAGGAAAATTTTAGGTCAAATATCTTCCTTTTTACACATGTTTAAATGATAGTTTTCAGTCAGCTTTTGACAGCTATGCTGCTCACTTTTAAATGCTTCAATGTTTGGGTATCATGTCCCTTTAAATACAGATGAACCCATAGCAAATAAGGGAACGTCTTTAGATACATAGCTTTACCTCAGAAAATATCTTCTCAATCTGAAAATTGTGGCATATTATCAGGAATCAAAATTTAAAGAGACAGAAACCCAAAATGTTTCTTTCATGATTCAGGTAGAGAATACAATTTTAAAACATCCCAAATTACTTCTATTATCTAATTTGCTTCATTCTTTAGATATCTTTTGTTGAAGAAATAGAAATGCACATGGGTGAGCCAATTACACGAGGCATCTATGTGCAGCCACCAATCAGCGGCTACTGAGCATATCAAGATATGCTTTTCTGTAAAGGATATCAAGAGAATGAAGCAAATTGGATAATAGATGTGCTCTTTTTAAATCATGAAAGAAAAAAAACATAATTTATGCTTACCTGATAAATTTATTTCTCTTGTAGTGTATCCAGTCCACGGATCATCCATTACTTGTGGGATATTCTCCTTCCCAACAGGAAGTTGCAAGAGGATCACCCACAGCAGAGCTGCTATATAGCTCCTCCCCTCACTGCCATATCCAGTCTTTCGACCAAAACAAGACGAGAAAGGAGAAACCATAGGGTGCAGTGGTGACTGTAGTTTATTTAAAATTTAGACCTGCCTTAAAAGGACAGGGCGGGCCGTGGACTGGATACACTACAAGAGAAATAAATTTATCAGGTAAGCATAAATTATGTTTTCTCTTGTTAAGTGTATCCAGTCCACGGATCATCCATTACTTGTGGGATACCAATACCAAAGCTAAAGTACACGGATGATGGGAGGGACAAGGCAGGAACTTAAACGGAAGGAAACACTGCCTGTAGAACCTTTCTCCCAAAAACAGCCTCCGAAGAAGCAAAAGTGTCAAATTTGTAAACTTTTGAAAAGGTGTGAAGCGAAGACCAAGTCGCAGCCTTGCAAATCTGTTCAACAGAGGCCTCATTTTTAAAGGCCCAGGTGGAAGCCACAGATCTAGTAGAATGAGCTGTAATCCTTTCAGGGGGCTGCTGTCCAGCAGTCTCATAGGCTAAGCGTATTATGCTCCGAAGCCAAAAGGAGAGAGAGGTTGCCGAAGCTTTTTGACCTCTCCTCTGTCCAGAGTAAACAACAAACAGGGCAGATGTTTGACGAAAATCTTTAGTAGCCTGTAAGTAAAACTTCAAGGCACGGACTACGTCCAGATTATGCAAAAGACGTTCCTTCTTTGAAGAAGGATTAGGACACAATGGAACAACAATCTCTTGATTGATATTCCTGTTAGAAACCACCTTAGGTAAAAACCCAGGTTTGGTACGCAGAACTACCTTGTCTGAAAGCAAAATCAGATAAGGAGAATCACAATGTAAGGCAGATAACTCAGAGACTCTTCGAGCCGAGGAAATAGCCATCAAAAACAGAACTTTCCAAGATAAAAGTTTAATATCAATGGAATGAAGGGGTTCAAACGGAACTCCCTGAAGAACTTTAAGAACCAAGTTTAAGCTCCACGGGGGAGCAACAGTTTTAAACACAGGCTTAATCCTAACTAAAGCCTGACAAAATGCCTGGACGTCTGGAACTTCTGCCAGACGCTTGTGCAAAAGAATAGACAGAGCAGAGATCTGTCCTTTTAAAGAACTAGCTGATAAGCCTTTGTCCAAACCCTCTTGGAGAAAGGACAATATCCTAGGAATCCTAACCTTACTCCATGAGTAACTCTTGGATTCACACCAATAAAGATATTTACGCCATATCTTATGGTAGATTTTCCTGGTGACAGGCTTCCGAGCCTGTATTAAGGTATCAATGACTGACTCGGAGAAGCCACGCCTTGATAGAATCAAGCGTTCAATCTCCTTTAAGAAACACAAATTTTCCCAAATTTTGAAATAACAGTGAAAAAATGCAGTTACACTAACGAAATTTTTACAGTGTATGTAATAAGTTAGCAGAGCATTGCACCCACTTGCAAATGGATGATTAACCCCTTAATACCAAAAACGGAATAACAAATGACAAAAACGTTTTTTAAACAGTCACAACAACTGCCACAGCTCTACTGTGGCTTTTTACCTCCCTCAATACGACTTTTGAAGCCTTTTGAGCCCTTCAGAGAAGTCCTGGATCATGCAGGAAGAAGCTGGATGTCTGTGTCTGTAATTTTTGCTGTGCAAAAAAACGCCAAAATAGGCCCCTCTCACTCCTATTACAACAGTGGGAAGCCTCAGGGAACTGTTTCTAAGCAAAATTCAAGCCAGCCATGTGGAAAAATCTAGGCCCCAATAAGTTTTATTACCAAACATATGTAAAAAACGATTAAACATGCCAGCAAACGTTTTAAAATACACTTTTATAAGAGTATGTATCTCTATTAATAAGCCTGATACCAGTCGCTATCACTGCATTTAAGGCTTTACTTACATTACTTCGGTATCAGCAGCATTTTCTAGCAAATTCCATCCCTAAAAAATATATGAACTGCACATACCTTATTACAGGAAAACCTGCACGCTATTCCCCCTCTGAAGTTACCTCACTCCTCAGAATATGTGAAAACAGCAAAGGATCTTAGTTACTTCTGCTAAGATCATAGAAAACGCAGGCAGATTCTTCTTCTAAATACTGCCTGAGATAAACAGTACACTCCGGTACCATTTAAAAATAACAAACTTTTGATTGAAGAAATAAACTAAGTATAAAACACCACAGTCCTCTTACGACCTCCATCTTAGTTGAGAGTTGCAAGAGAATGACTGGATATGGCAGTGAGGGGAGGAGCTATATAGCAGCTCTGCTGTGGGTGATCCTCTTGCAACTTCCTGTTGGGAAGGAGAATATCCCACAAGTAATGGATGATCCGTGGAATGGATACACTTAACAAGAGAAATTGGGTTTCATGTTCCTTTAATAAATTTAACAAAACAGGAAAATGTAGGCTATGCATATATTATATATACAGGTATATTATTTATATTATAAAACTAGGTCTCCTCTAATTTGCTTCTGCTGTGCCTGACAGCGCTGTTGCGATTTTTAAAACCCACTCATGTATAGCATGTGCTCTGGATAAATAAGGTGGTATTGTCACTGCATTTGAATGCATTGGGCATGCAACTGAAAATCAGATTCAACGAGGCCTGCTGTCTGCGGACATGTTAATGTTTATGTATGTAGGTATAAACAAACATGTTGAAATTCAGTCCAAGAATTTAAAAGCCAGACAATTTTAAAAGCTACTATATGGGGGGAGGAGCTGACTACCATTGAGGCAAGACGCACATTTTAGGTGCTCCAGAATCATATAATGATTTTATTTGTTTTATTACCTATATTTTCAGTTTTCTTGCCCATATTAGAGATTCATATGGAATACTCTCTTCCTACTACTACTTGGGGACTTTGAAGAGATAGATGCTCTTATTAATGTAACCCACGATCTCAAGATCTCTCTTGTCTATCATAGAAACAATAGGTGTGAAGCTATGGCCGCTTGTATTCTGAATCGGCTCAACGAATGGCTGAATACCTGCAGTACAGCACTTTTGGACGCAGTGGCTGAAGCTTTCAACTCTCCCTTTAGCTACATCATCTCTTTAGATGCCCAAGCTGCTCGTGTGCAGACGTGCGACAGCGAAGAAGGGAAAATAGAGCTCAGGCAGCCGCCATCTTTATTAACAAGACTGAAGTTCGTTACATCGTGTGGCGACATAAAGGAGACCTGGGAGATCATAAGGCCAGATGCTGGTAAGGACCTGAAAATCAATAATATGCCGCACGATTCACAATTGGATGCCTTCTTTACAGTTTCAAGAGTAGCGTCACTGGCTGATCTACTCCAGAATACTAGAGTGTGTATATGGCCACAAGGACCACTTACGGCCCTATCATGTCAGCTAACCTACCGGAGCTCTTCTGGGATGCAAGCTTTACCTAGCGACAAGTAAGACACTGTTCGTTGGATCTGGAACCTATGAGACTATAGGAAGAGACACTCTGCACCGCACTCTTCTTGTGATCTACCTGCTTAGCCCTGATAATGTGCTGATGGCCGTCACTCCTTTAAACATGCAATTGGCAGTAGTTTGCTGGCCGTTGAACTATGTAGCACTGTTCCTGACTGACTGCTATCTACTACCCAAATTGGATCTGCTGATGTCCTTCGTGACCCTCACTGGTTTAATGTATTTAGCTTTATATTGCAAAATACGGTTAATTTGGAGACAGCCTTTGTGCCCACAATGGGAGAAGCATGTGTGACCACCGGGACTTTGTTATAATCCACATTCAGACTGTGTCTTCCTCGTTATTTCTAAGTGGCAAGCTTACTGTTATGAGTTTTGCACAGCTCTAAAACTTGTTTATATACAAAAATGTAATTGTTTATTTACAAAATGTAGTTCATTTAAATCATGTTCAAAAACGGTATGGTCACTGCTATATTCAGTTCAGTTTAGATAGTGTTCTACCACAGTATTACTGTTCAATATCCCCAATTTCTTATCAGATTCTTCCTCCATGTGACATTTTAAAAGATAAGGTGACAGGCCCTGTAGTTAACTATTCTGAGTTACCATAGAAATTTCAACTCTCACCACTAGAGGGAAGTCATAGCTTAGTTATAGATTCATATCTTAGGCAGCTTGTGTTACTAGTGTTTTAGAGGGCAACATGACCAATGATTATATGATATACTATGGAAGTAACGTTCATTGACTACTCCTGATCTACATTATTATAAATTAGACACTAATGACTCCTTTAATGGCACGGTAGGAGAGATATAGGATTAAATCCCTTTATGCTTATAGATTAATTTATCTAGTCTACTATACTACTGTGTCCCTGTGACAGCTAATATTTACAAAGCCACTAGACTTTATAAAAGCTGCTCATCTGGGTTTTTTTTCATCTCGTATTTTGGTGGTTCAGCATGACCAACTTAATGTAATGGATAACTAGCACTAGGCTCCACTTTTTTGCATGGACTGACTGTTATTATACAATGATGATCCTAAGCCTTATTTTAGAATTTTATACACATAAAGCAAAGTCTACTACAGTTTTGGTGGTTATACACTACTAGTAGTTGGTTGTTAGTTCTCCGCAATAATATTCTCTACAGCTGTTAAATACTTATGCCAAAAAATGAATGCTTAGTAAGTTTGTTCTAGTGCTCTAAAACTCACTACTTGTAACACTATGTACAGTCACTTCTGTGAGGTTTGTGTCCTATCTTACTCTGGAAGATTTTTATTGATTGAAACAGCCACCTGTTGATGGGTATAGGGCCCATGCCCAGTCGGCAGGGTTGGACTAGGATAGAAGATGATAACTTCCATTTCCTATATCTAAGGAAACAAAAGCAGTCTTTATATAATATAAACACTGAATTTATGTATTCTACTTCCATAGAGGTTGTATACCCCTGAGCCTTATCCTTGTCTTTCCTGGTATAGTATTGTCGCAATCTTACTGTTGCCGTTTGTGGTTTCAGTAGTGGTTGACTAGTTCAAGGCTGAGATTTCCCATCTCTGAGGATTTGATTATATGTCCAGCAATACTATAATTAGATAATTGATTATTCTTATGCCTTTGTATGTTTCTATTTTATTACCTTTTGCTCAAAATAACGTTTTAAAATGGCCTAACCCAGACCCTGGATTCCCGTCTAGAACTTACCCACACTCTCCTCGCTCCCCGCCCCCCCTACTCCATTGGGTTTACATCGTAAGCGTAGGAAATTGCATCCTATAGAAATTCCACCCCCATATACCTTCATTTGTTGTATATTCCATATTTTATCCTCAAGCCACTATGTAATCATCCCAGAGGTCCAAGAGTGATTCACATGAGGTATGCCATTTATCTAGTTTATTTTTCTATTCTACTTTAAGGGAAATTGATAACACCTACATCACCCTGAAAATTATGACCAAAAAATTAAGAGATTTTGATGAGCAAACACGGGTTACCTAACTAATAACAATTATCTTTATATGTTAAAATGTCATACTATGCCTGTAAGATATACAATACACAGTGGTGACCTTTTATATCACTCTGATGCTAATATTTCGATATATATTTATGTCACTGATTGAAATGTAACCATACGACTGTCTTTATGTTATATAATCTTACTCTCAAATAAAAAAACATAATTTATGTTTACCTGATAAATTTATTTCTCTTGTGGTGTATCCAGTCCACGGATCATCCATTACTTGTGGGATATTCTCCTTCCCAACAGGAAGCTGCAAGAGGATCACCCACAGCAGAGCTGTCTATATAGCTCCTCCCCTAACTGCCATTATCAGTCATTCGACCGAAGACAAGCAAGAGAAAGGAGAAACTATAGGGTGCAGTGGTGACTGTAGTTTAAAAATAAAAAACACCTGCCTTAAAATGTCACAGCGGGCCGTGGACTGGATACACCACAAGAGAAATAAATTTATCAGGTAAGCATAAATTATGTTTTCTCTTGTAAGGTGTATCCAGTCCACAGATCATCCATTACTTGTGGGATACCAATACCAAAGCTATAGGACACGGATGTGGGAGGGACAAGGCAGGCGCTTAAACGGAAGGCACCACTGCCTGCAAGACCTTTCTCCCAAAAATAACCCCCAAAGAAGTAAAAGTATCAAATTTATAGAACTTTGAAAAAGTATGAAGCGAAGACCAAGTCGCCGCCTTACAAATCTGTTCAACAGAAGCCTCATTTTTAAAAGCCCATGTGGAAGCTACCGCTCTAGTATAATGAGCTGTAATCCTTTCAGGAGGCTGCTGGCCAGCAGTCTCATAAGCTAAGCGTATTATACTCCTTAGCCAAAAAGAAAGAGAGGTTGCCGAAGCCTTTTGGCCTCTCCTCTGTCCAGAGTAGACAACAAACAATGCAGATGTTTGACGAAAATCTTTAGTAGCTTGTAAATAAAACTTTAAAGCACAAACCACGTCAAGATTGTGTAAAAGACGTTCCTTCTTTGAAGAAGGATTAGGACACAGTGACGGTACAACAATCTACTGATTGATATTTTTATTAGATACCACCTTAGGTAAAAAACCAGGTTGGTACCCTTGAAGAACCTTAAGAACTAAATTTAAATTGACTCTGACTAAAGCCTGACAAAACGCCTGCACGTCTGGAACCTCAGCCAGACGTTTGTGCAAAAAAATAGACAGAGCAGAAATCTGTCCTTTTAAGGAACTAGCTGACAAACCCTTCTCCAATCCTTCTTGGAGAAAAGATAATATACTAGGAATCCTGACCTTACTCCATGAGTAACCCTTGGATTCACACCAATGAAGATATTTACACCATATCTTATGATAGATTTTCCTGGTGACAGGCTTTCGCACCTGTATTAAGGTATCAATGACCGACTCGGAGAAACCACGCTTTGATAAAATCAAGCGTTCAATCTCCAAGCAGTCAGCCGCAGAGAAATTAGATTTGGATGGTTGAAAGGACCCTGAAGTAGAAGGTCCTGCCTCAGAGGCAGAGTCCATGGTGGAAAGGATGACATGTCCACCAGATCTGCATACCAAGTCCTGCGTGCCCACGCAGGTGCTATCAAAATTACCGATGCTCTCTAGTGTTTGATCTTGGCAATCAGACGAGGGAGCAGAGGAAACGGTGGGAACACATAAGCCAGGTTGAAGGACCAAGGCGCTGCTAGAGCATCTATCAGCGCTGCCTTGGGATCCCTGGACCTGGATCCGTAACAAGGAAGCTTGGCGTTCTGGCGAGACGCCATGAGATCCAGTTCTGGTTTGCCCCAACGTTGAATCAACTGTGCAAACACCTCCGGATGGAGCTCCCACTCCCCCGGATGAAAAGTCTGACGACTTAGAAAATCTGCCTCCCAGTTCTCTAATCCTGGGATATGGATAGCTGATAGATGGCAAGAGTGAATCTCTGCCCATTGAATTATCTTTGAAACCTCCAACATCGCTAGGGAACTGCTTGTTCCCCCTTGATGGTTGATGTAAGCTACAGTTGTGATGTTGTCCGACTGAAATCTGATGAACCTCACTGCTGCTAGCTGAGGCCAAGCCTGAAGAGCATTGAATATCGCTCTTAGTTCCAGAATGTTTATTGGAAGGAGTGCCTCCTCCTGAGTCCACGACCCCTGAGCCTTCAGAGAGTTCCAGACTGCACTCCAGCCCAGAAGGCTGGCATCTGTTGTTACTATTGTCCAATCTGGCCTGTGGAAGGTCATACCTTTGTACAGATGGACCCGAGATAGCCACCAGAGAAGAGAATCCCTGGTCTCTTGATCCAGATTTAGTAGAGGGGACAAATCTGTGTAATCCCCATTACACTGACTGAGCATGCAGAGTTGCAGCGGTCTGAGATGTAGGCGGGCAAACAGAACTATGTCCATTGCCGCTACCATTAAGCCGATTACTTCCATACACTGAGCCACCGAAGGGCGAGAAGTATAATAAAGAACACGGCAGGAATTTAGAAGTTTTGACAACCTGTCCTCTGTCAGGTAAATCCTCATTTCTACAGAATCTATCAGAGTTCCCAGGAAGGAAACTCTTGTGAGAGGGGATAGAAAACTCTTCTTTTCGTTCACTTTCCACCCATGAGACCTCAGGAATGCCAGAGCAATGTCCGTATGGGACTTGGCAATTTGGAAATTTGACGCCTGTATCAGAATGTTGTCTAAGTAAGGGGCTACTGCTAGGCCCCGCAACCTTAGGACCGCCAGAAGTGACCCCAGAACCTTCGTAAAGATTCTTGGTGCCGTAGCTAACCCAAAGGGAAGAGCCACAAACTGGTAATGCCTGTCTAGGAAGGCGAACCTGAGAAACCGATGATGATCTTTTTGTATCGGAATGTGAAGATAAGCATCCTTTAAGTCCACGGTAGTCATGTATTGACCCTCCTGGATCATAGGTAGGATGGTTCGAATAGTCTCCATCTTGAAAGATGGGACCCTGAGAAATTTGTTTAGGATCTTGAGATCTAAGATTGGTCTGAAGGTTCCCTTTTTCTTGGGAACCACAAAGAGATTTGAATAGAAGCCTTGCCCCTGTTCCCCCTTTGGAACTGGGTGGATCACTCCCATAACTAGGAGGTCTTGAACACAATGTAAGAATGCCTCTCTCTTTATCTGGTCTGCAGATAATTGTGAGAGGTGAAATCTTCCTTTTGGGGAAGAAGCTTTGAAGTCCAGAAGATATCCCTGGGACACAATTTCCAATGCCCAGGGATCCTACACATCTCTTGCCCAAGCCTGGGCGAAGAGAGAAAGTCTGCCCCCTACTAGATCCGTTACCGGATCGGGGGCTGATCTTTCATGCTGTCTTAGAGGCAGCAGCAGGCTTCTTGGCCTGCTTACCTTTGTTCCAGGCCTGGTTAGGTCTCCAGACCGGCTTGGACTGGGCAAAATTTCCCCCTTGTTTTGCATTAGAGGGAGTTGATGCTGCGCTCGTCTTAAAGTTTCGAAAGGCACGAAAATTAGTTTGTTTGGTCCTTAATTTATTAGACCTATCCTGAGGAAGGGCATGACCTTTTCCTCCAGTAATATCAGAAATGATCTCCTTCAGTCCAGGCCCGAATAGGGTCTGCCCCTTGAAGGGAATGTTGAGAAGCTTAGACTTTGAAGTAACGTCAGCTGACCAGGATTTAAGCCATAGCGCCCTACGCGCCTGTATAGCAAAAGCTTAGTTCTTAGCCGTTAGTTTGGTTAAATGAACAACGGCGTCAGAAACAAATGAATTGGCTAGCTTAAGCGCTTTAAGCTTGTCAAGTATATCATCCAATGGAGTTTCTACCTGTAAGGCCTCTTCCAGAGACTCAAACCAGAAGGCCGCCGCAGCAGCAGTGCCCGGGGCAATGCATGCAAGAGGCTGGAGAATAAAACCTTGTTGAATAAACATTTTCTTAAGGTAACCCTCTAACTTTTATCCATTGGATCTAGGAAAGCACAACTGTCCTCGACGGGAATAGTTGTACGCTTAGCTAGGGTAGAAACTGCTCCCTCCACCTTAGGGACCGTTTGCCATAAGTCCCGTGTAGCGGCATCAATTGGAAACATTTTCTTAAAAATAGGAGGGGGAGAGAACGGTACACCTGGTCTATCCCATTCCTTAGTAATAATTTCTGAAAACCTTTTAGGTATTGGAAAAACATCAGTGTAAACAGGCACTGCATAGTATTTATCCAATCTACACAATTTCTCTAGCACTATAATGGTGTCACAGTCATCCAGAGTAGCTAAAACCTCCCTGAGCAACACGTGGAGGTGTTCAAGCTTAAATTTAAATGTAGACATATCAGAATCAGGTTGAAGCATCTTCCCTGAGTCAGAAAAATCACCCACAGAAAGAAGCTCTCCTGCCTCAGCTTCTGCATATTGTGAGGGGATATCAGACATAGCTACTAAAGCGTCAGAGAGCTCTGTATTTTTTCTAGTCCCAGAGCTGTCTCGCTTTCCTTGTAACCCTGGTAGTTTGGACAATACCGCTGTAAGGGTATGATCCATAACTGCCGCCATGTCTTGTAAAGTAAACGCTATGGGCGCGCTAGATGTACTTGGCGCCACTTGAGCGGGAGTCCCTTGAGCGGGAGTCAAAGGTTCTGACACGTGGGGCGAGTTAGTCGGCATAACTTCCCCCTTGTCAATTTCCTCTGGTGATAAATCTTTTAAAGCCAGAATATGGTCTTTATAACTTATAGTAAGATCAGTGCATTTGGTACACATTCTAAGAGGGGGTTCCACAATGGCTTCTAAACATAATGAACAAGGAGTTTCCTCTATGTCAGACATGTTTAAACAGACTAGCAATGAGACCAGCAAGTTTGGAAAACACTTTGATAAATGTAAAGCAGCAAAAAATAAAAACGGTACTGTGCCTTTAAGAGAAACAATTTTTTTTAGAAATTGAAAAACAGTGATAAAAAGCAGTAAATCTTACGAAATTTTTACAGTGTGTATAATAGACTAACAGAGCATTGCACCCACTTGCAAATGGATGATTAACCCCTTAGTTTCAAAACCGGATAAAAAAAACGATAAACTTTTTTTTAACAGTCACAACAAACTGCCACAGCTCCGTTGTGGCCCTACCTGCCCATACAACGACTTTTGAAGGCACAAAAACCCTTTGTAGAGGTCCTAAGTGTTCAGGGGACTCCTTCAGGGAAGCTGGAAGTCTCAAGCTGCAAAAACTACTGCACGATTTAGGCCTGAAATTAGGCCCCTCCCAACCTGTACTCACAGTGAGAGGGCCATAAAAAACTATCCCTAGGCAAAATCTAGCCAGCCATGTGGAAAAACTGGGCCCCAATAAAGTTTTATCACCAATATGTAGAAAAAAACATTTAAACACTTCCAGCAAACGTTATTTTATTTTCAGTAATGTGAGAAAGTAATAAGAATATTACCTTTTACAGCAAGCATGATACTAGTCGTTATTAAATCACTGTAATCAGGCTTACCTTAAATAAATCCGGTATTAACAGCATTTTCTAGCATATTCATTTCTCTAGAAAAATTTCAACTGCACATACCTCATAGCAGGAGACCCTGCACGCCATTCCCCCAGCTGAAGTTACCTCATCTCTTCAGTTATGTGTGAGAACAGCAATGGATCTTAGTTACAACCTGCTAAGATCATCAAAAACCACAGGCAGACTCTTCTTCAACTTTCTGCCTGAGGCTAAAACAGTACAACTCCGGTACCATTTGAAAATAATAAACTTTTGATTGAAGATAAACTACATAAATTCACCACATCTCTCTAGCTACTTCCTATGTTGTCGAGAGCTGCAAGAGAATCACTGGGAAAGGCAGTTAGGGGAGGAGCTATATAGACAGCTCTGCTGTGGGTGATCCTCTTGCAGCTTCCTGTTGGGAAGGAGAATATCCCACAAGTAATGGATGATCCGTGGACTGGATACACCTTACAAGAGAAATATATATATATAAAAAAAAGCTGCTATATGGCCAAAAATTGGACCTCAAATCAGTTGTGCTTTAACTCCTTCCTTTAGCTTGTTAATGTGAAGGGCTTTCAGAAAGCTTTGTGTAGTGTGAGGTGAAGCCTCCACATGGCTAGATTGTGCATGGTGTCAGACAGATAACAGATAACACACTGCAGGATCGTTTGGATGTCAAAAAACTAAAGTCTCTTGTTCTAGCAAGTAACGTTCTATTTCTGGCTCCTAAATGTTTGTATTCTTTTAGATACATTTCTATATAAAACCATTCTCTAGAAATCCTTGGCTGAATAACACTCCGACAACAGTAGTTTAACCCTTTAAACATCCTGAGCATAAGCCTCAATGACAACCATATGAACTCCCTTACGAAAAGGGCAAGTCTACCAGCATGTATGCTGTATTTATAAGCTCTGAACATGAGTGAAGGGAAGTATGTGGCTGTCCACACCACAAAAGAAGGGATAACTTCAGGTGCAACCTCCTGCATCTCCACTCAGGTACTTAGAACCAGAAGGCATTTTACAGGTGAAACTCGAAAAATTAGAATATCGTGCAAAAGTTAATTTATTTCACTAATGCAACTTAAAAAGGTGAAACTAATATATGAGATAGACTCATTACATGCAAAGCAAGATAGTTCAAGCCGTGATCTGTCATAATTGTGATGATTATGGCTTACAGCTCATAAAAACCCCAAATCCACAATCTCAGAAAATTAGAATATTACATGCAATTAATAAAACAAGGATTGTACATACCTGTAGAACAATATCGGACCTCTGAAAAGTATAAGCATGCATACTGTATGTACTAAGTACTTGGTTTGGGCCCCTTTTGCAGCAAATACTGGCTCAATGCGGCGTGGCATGGAAGCTATCAGCCTGTGGCACTGCTGAGGTGTTATGGAAGACCAGGATGCTTCAATAGTGGCCTTCAGCTCTTCTGCATTATTCATTCTCATGTCTCTCATCTTTCTCTTGGCAATGCCCCATAGATTCTCTATGGGGTTCAGGTCAGGCGAGTTTGCTGGCCATTCAAGCACAGTAATCCCACGGTCATTGAACCAGGTTTTGGTGCTTTTGGCAGTGTGGGCAGGTGCCAAGTCCTGCTGGAAAATGAAGTCAGCATCCCCATAGAGCTCGTCTGCGGAAGGAAGCATGAAGTGCTCCAAAATCTCCTGGTAGAAGGCTGCGTTGACCCTAGACTTAATGAAGCACAGTGGACCAACACCAGCAGATGACATGGCTCCCCAAATCAACACAGACTGTGGAAACTTCACACTGGACTTCAAGCATCTTGCAGTGTGTGCCTCTCCATTCTTCCTCCATACTCTGGGTCCGTGGTTTCCAAATGAGATGCAAAATTTGCTCTCATCAGAAAAGAGGACTTTGGACCACTGAGCAACAGACCAGGTCTGTTTTTCTTTAGGCCAGGTAAGACGCTTCTGACGTTGTTTGTTGTTCAGGAGTGGCTTGACAAGAGGAATACAACATTTGAAGCCCATGTCCAGGATCCGTCTGTGTGTGGTGGCTCTTGTAATAATAGTCCCCAACACTTTTAAATGGCCTTTTCCTGACAATCCTCTCCAGGCTGCGGTCATCCCTGCTGCTTGTGCACCTTTTTCTTCCACACTTTTCCCTTCCACATAACTTTCTATTAATGTGCTTTGATACAGCACTTTGGGAACATCCAACTTCTTTTGCAATTACCTTTTGAGGCTTTCCCTCCTTATGGAGGGTGTCAATGATGGTTTTCTGCACAACTGTCAGGTCAGCAGTCTTTCCCATGATTGTGATTCCTACTGAACCAGACAGAGACCATTTAAAGGCTCAGGAACCCTTTGCAGGTGTTATGGCTTAATTAGCTGCTTAGAGTGGGACACTTTGAGCCTAGAATATTGCACCTTTTCACAATTTTCTAATTTTCTGAGATTGCGGATTTGGGGTTTTCATGAGCTGTAAGCCATAATCATCACAATTATGACAAATCATGGCTTGAACTATCTTGCTTTACAGGTAATGAGTCTATCTCATATATTAGTTTCACCTTTTACGTTGCATTAGTGAAATAAATTAACTTTTGCACAATATTCTAATTTTTCGAGTTTCACCTGTACTTTGTGGAGCCAAAAAAAAAAAAAAAAAAAAAAACCTAACAAAAAGTATTACACAATATCGATTTTAATCCCATGATTGCAAAGTTATCAACACATGCACAATGGTTAAAGTAACACACATGATTGATTTAATATCTATCACAATGTCCAACAAAATCAGAAATTTAACATTCACTCACCCGGAGAAGGTTTGGACATAAAGTCAAATGTAAGAATGTCTGGAACTCGAAGAACAAGAAGCTGAAGAACAACGCTGGCGAGATTACACCTGGGAAAAAAATCTACATGTCATACTTCTAAAACAAAATTTAAATACATAATTGTCAATTCAAGCATAGATATCTATCTCTGTGTGTTGCATTTTAATACTAATCCGATGCCGAAAATAGATGAATGCTACTACCCGCAGCCATATTCGGAATTTAATTTAGAAACGAATATCCGAATAATAATTATATATATATATCAAGCAGGAAGATACCAGCACTCATTGTTGCAGAATATAAAGTTGGGGTGCTACCCAGAATATTGTAGAATGAAAGTCCATAGAGAGCACTCGCTGTGAAACAAGTGTTTTATTTTAAGAGTTAAAATAATAGGAGTCTGAGGACGGGGGTTACTCCCTGACAACATTAACTCTTAAAATAAAACTCTTGTTTCACAGTGAGTGCTATGGACTTTCATTATATATATATATATATATATATATATATATATATATATATATATGTATATATATATATATATATATATATATATACACATACATACATACATACATACATACATACATAAAGTATCCCACAAAAGTGAGTACACATCCCTCACATTTTTAGAAATATTTTATTATATCTTTTCATGTGACAACACTGAAAAAATTACACTTTGCTATAATGTAAAGTAGTGAGTGTACAGCCTCTATAACAGTGTAAATTTGCTGTCTCCTCAAAATAGCTCAACACACAGCCATTAATGTCTAAACCGCTGGCAACAAAAGTGAGTACACCCCTAAGTGGAAATGTCAAAATTGGGCCCAATTAGCCATTTTCCCTCCCCAGTGTCATGTGACTCGTTAGTGTTACAAGGTCTCAGGAGTGAATGGGGAACAGGTGTGTTAAATTTAGTGTTATCGCTCTCACACTCTCATACTGGTCACTGGAAGTTAAACATGGTACCTCATGGCAAAGAACTCTCTGAGAAGCTGAAAAAAAGAATTGTTGCTCTACATAAAGATGGTCTAGGCTATAAGAAAATTGCTAAGACCCTGAAACTGAGCTGCAGCATGGTGGGCAAGACCATACAGCGGTTTCACAGGACAGGTTCCACTCAGAACAGGCCGCACCATGGTCGACCAAAGAAGTTGAGTGTGTGTGCTCAGCATCATATCCAGAGGTTGTCTTTGGGAAATAGACCTGTGAGTGCTGCCAGCATTGCTGCAGAGGTTGAAGGGGTGGGGGGTCACCCCGCCAGTGCTCAGACCATACTCTGCACACTGCATCAAATTGGTCTGCATGGCTGTCGTCCCAGAAGGAAGAGTAGGTAAAGAATGGTCCCCAGCACTCAATAATAAATTTATGGCAGTTTATTCACAAAAAACGTCCCCAAAAAGTCACTTATTTTTTGTGAATAAACTGCCAGAAATTTATTATTGAGTGCTGGGGACCATTCTTTACCTACTCTGACTGTTTGGGGAATTAAGCAGTATCCCCAGGTCTTGAGTGCACTCCTCACATTGTGCTGTTCTCTTCTTTTTCACTTTGAGTAGTCCCAGAAGGAAGCCTCTTCTAAAGATGATGCACAAGAAAGCCCGCAAACAGTTTGCTGAAGACAAACAAACAGACTAAGGACATGGATTACTGGAACCATATCCTGTGGTCCATTGAGACCAAGATAAACTTATTTGGTTCAGATGGTGTCAAGCAGTGGCGACAACCAGGTGAGGAGTACAAAGACATGTGTGTCTTGCCTACAGTCAAGCATGGTGGTGGGAGTGTCATGGTCTGGGCCTGCATGAGTGCTGCTGGCACTGGGGAGGTACAGTTCATTAAAAGGAACTATGAATGCCAACATGTACTGTGACATACTGAAGCAGAGCATGATCCCCTCCCTTTGGAGACTGGGCCGCAGGGCAGTATTCCAACATGATAGCAACCCACCTCCAAGACGACCACTGCCTTGCTAAAGAAGCTGAGGGTAAAGG
This sequence comes from Bombina bombina, assembly GCF_027579735.1. Classification (NCBI taxonomy): domain Eukaryota; kingdom Metazoa; phylum Chordata; class Amphibia; order Anura; family Bombinatoridae; genus Bombina; species Bombina bombina. Next base: position 707,070,715 of record NC_069501.1, on the reverse strand, counting down.
TGATGGACTGGCCAAGCATGTTTCCAGACCTAAACCCTATTGAGCATCTGTGGGACATCCGCAAACAGAATGTGGGGGAGAACCAGGTGAGGAGTACAAAGACATGTGTGTCTTGCCTACAGTCAAGCATGGTGGTAGGAGTGTCATGGTCTGGGCCTGCATGAGTGCTGCTGGCACTGGGGAGGTACAGTTCATTAAAGGAACCATGAATGCCAACATGTACTGTGACATACTGAAGCAGAGCATGATCCCCTCCCTTTGGAGACTGGGCCGCAGGGCAGTATTCCAACATGATAGCAACCCACCTCCAAGACGACCACTGCCTTGCTAAAGAAGCTGAGGGTAAAGGTGATGGACTGGCCAAGCATGTCTCCAGACCTAAACCCTATTGAGCATCTGTGGGACATCCGCAAACAGAATGTGGGGGAGAACCAGGTGAGGAGTACAAAGACGTGTGTCTTGCCTACAGTCAAGCATGGTGGTAGGAGTGTCATGGTCTGGGCCTGCATGAGTGCTGCTGGCACTGGGGAGGTACAGTTCATTAAAGGAACCATGAATGCCAACATGTACTGTGACATACTGAAGCAGAGCATGATCCCCTCCCTTTGGAGACTGGGCCGCAGGGCAGTATTCCAACATGATAGCAACCCACCTCCAAGACGACCACTGCCTTGCTAAAGAAGCTGAGGGTAAAGGTGATGGATTGGCCAAGCATGTCTCCAGACTTAAACCCTATTGAGCATCTGTGGGACATCCTCAAACAGAATGAAGGGGAGCGCAAGGTCTCTAACATCCACCAGCTCTGTGATGTCATCATGGAGGAGTGAAAAAGGACTCCAGTGGCATCCTGTGAAGCCACACAAAATATTGACACTTTGGGCCCAATTTGGACATTTTTCTTCTCTTAAAGAAGATCTTAGCTTGACTACATCTGAATTAAATCTAGTGAGCGTCCACTCACTCAACGCAAAACTCTATATTCACAAGTTTGGAATATTAGATCATAGTTATGAATAAACATGAAACAAATGATTATGTGTAGTTAAAAACACAACAAAAAAAGATGTAATTCAATGTTTTGATTTATTTAATCAACATATGTATTTTTCTGCTGCATTCAGACAGGCTGGGGAGCATTTTGCAGGGCTCTAAATCTTGACCTTACAATTTTTTACATATTGATTGTTTAATCAGAGCAGTTGCTCATTCAAATCTGTACCTAACTGGCAATAGCAAAGGAAATAATATAAAGAACAAGAGGCATGTCCCTGTGTGCACAACAAGTACGTGTACTACCAAAATAACACTTTAAATATATTTAAAACAAATATATGTTGATAGTTTTACAACATACTGCTTAATTGTGAACATATACACATAAAAATCAATGTAATGTCCTTTTAAACAAAACGTGTAGGTATGTATTTTAAGATATTAATAATGTAAAATACATTAATGTATCTGCAGAGATGTTGACTGCATTATGATGTGTTACTCAGGAATTGAGGATAAGACTGTAGTATTAAAGTAACATTTTTTTTGTAGAACATACAATTTTAAAAAGTTTCCAATTTACTTGTATTATCAATCTGCTTCATTCCCTTCATATATTTTGTTGAATGAGCAGCAATTCACTACTGGGAGCTAGCTAATCACATTGGGTGAGCAAATGATAAGAGGCATATATGTACAGCATCTAATCAGTAGTTAGCGCCAATTAATGCAGATGTGGATATGTAGATATCATTTTGGACAAAGGATGCCAATAGAAAGAAGCACATTAGATAACAGAAGTAAATTAGAAATCACATGCTCTATCGGAACATAAGTGTAATTTTGACTTTACTGTCCCTTTAATTTGTTAAAAACAAACAAACAACAAAAAACAAACAACAAAAAAACCAACAAGCAAAATAATACACTTTTAACCAATTTCATTCATGAAAAAATATTTAAGTATAGTAGCCTATAGTGAAATGGAAAACAATTTAAAATATAACATACATTATTTTATATGGGGGGTTCACCATGAATTTTATTTACTAGAAAAACAATAAAGTTAGTAACCCTACAACATAGAATGTCACAAACAGTATGAACGTGACCATTTTTATAGCTTGACCTCTATCCACGTAGGGGAAGATTTATCCAGCTGTATTTGCAGCTTTTAAAGCTTTGCATTGCAGGATTGCATGAGTGAGCATCCAACCACAAATTTAAGAAGCCAAAACTGCTTGCTAAGGGGATAGTAAACCCAAATTTGTTCTTTCATGATTCGGAAAGAGCATGCAATTTTAAGAAACTTTCTAATTTACTTCTATTATCAATTTTTTTTCGTTCGTTAGCTATCTTTATTTAAAAAGGCAGGAATGAAAGCTTTGGAGCCAGCCTATTTTTTGTTCATTACCCTGCATAGGTCTTGCTGATTGGTGCCTGCATTTAGCCATCCAATCAGCAAGCGCAACCCAGGTTCTCAACCTAAAATGGGCTGGCACGAAAGCTTTTATTCCTGCTTTTCCAAATAAAGATAGCAAGAGAACAAAGAAAAATTAATAATAGAAGTAAATTAGAAAGCTGCTTAAAACTGCATGCTCTATCCGAATCATGAAAGAAAAACATTTGGGTTTAGTATCCCTTTAATTATCTCCACCACCTCAGTGTGGCAATATAATTCACCCGACATTCGCTTGTTTGAGGTAACTGACATGGCCTGTTCTCACGCAATTGGTTGTGTGATAACAGGGAGCAGCATTGCACTAGAGAGCTTTTGTGCAATGTTACATTTTGCCATGTGATTTGAGAGGCTCTCTGTTTGAGAACTTGTCCGCTTGCAATCTTGATACATTTTCCCGTTTAGTCTCCAAAGAACTTACCTTTGTATTTCTGGTACAGTCATTTTCTCAAGCTTCTCAAACTCATCTTCAGTATACAGTCGATAACATGTCCCACTGTCTTCCCGTCCTGCTCTCCCTGTGCGTTGCCAGGCCTGGGCCTTTGATACCCTTTGAACAGCTAATACTTCAAGACCATTATCTAGGAAACAAAATATAATATATTGAGACTACAAAATTTAAAGGATTATATTAAAAATATGTTCTGTATTAGAGCAGTTTTTTTTTTTTTTTTAACAAACCCCTCATTAAAAATGTATTTAAATGGACTGGGAGAGCTGATGGCAAACCCATTCTTGGGGACATGGTACAAACCTTCTACCATTATTGACAGATAAGAAACCTAACTGCTATTACATAAAGGAAAGGCTGCAACGCGTTCACGATATTCAAAGTTTGGCTTTTTGCGCGAGTCAGGTTAGCGCTCATGCTCAAACTTTTTTACTTTTAATACACGCGCACTCCAATCCCAAGAATGTTTTCCCTTTCACATAACGATATTATGAGCCCACCTATTCTTCTAAAGTCCTTCAATATACGACAATGGGAATCCGCATTTAACTTTGAGGCTCCTGCAGTGTCCTGGAAGTCCACAGTCACTTCGGCTAAAAAGGCAGTTCATTGCACAACTACTTTTAAACGCTCTTTAAACTTCTAACCCAGTGGCACCTTACTCCTCTCAGACTTTTTAAAGGGACAGTCTACTCCAAAAATGTTATTGTTTAAAAACAAAATTTATGCTTACCTGATAAATTTATTTCTCTTGTGGTGTATCCAGTCCACGGGTTCATCCATTACTTGTGGGATATTCTCCTTCCCAACAGGAAGTCGCAAGAGGACACCCACAGCAGAGCTGTCTATATAGCTCCTCCCAAGACAAAAAGGAGAAACTATAGGGTGCAGTGGTGACTGTAGTTTAAAAATAAAAAACACCTGCCTTAAAATGACAGGGCGGGCCGTGGACTGGATACACCACAAGAGAAAGAAATTTATCAGGTAAGCATAAATTTTGTTTTCTATTGTAAGGTGTATCCAGACTACGGGTTCATCCATTACTTGTGGGATACCAATACCAAAGCTTTAGGACACGGATGAAGGGAGGGACAAGGCAGGAACTTAAACGGAAGGCACCACTGCCTGCAAGACCTTTCTCCCAAAAATAGCCTCCGAGGAAGCAAAAGTATCAAATTTGTAGAATTTGGAAAAAGTATGAAGCGAAGACCAAGTCGCCGCCTTACAAATCTGTTCAACAGAGGCCTCATTTTTAAAAGCCCATGTGGAAGCCACCGATCTAGTGGAATGAGCTGTAATTCTTTCAGGAGGCTGCTGGCCAGCAGTCTCATAAGCTAAACGGATTATGCTTCTCAGCCAAAAAGAAAGAGAAGATGCCGAAGCCTTTTGGCCTCTCCTCTGTCCAGAGTAGACAACAAACAATGCAGATGTTTGACGAAAATCTTTAGTAGCTTGTAAATAAAACTTTAAAGCACGAACCACGTCAAGATTGTGTAATAGACGTTCCTTCTTTGAAGAAGGATTAGGACACAGTGACGGAACTACAATCTCCTGATTGATATTCTTATTAGATACCACTTTAGGAAGAAATCCAGGTTTGGTACGCAACACTACCTTATCTGTATGGAATATCAGATAAGGGGAATCACACTGTAAGGGCAGATAACTCTGAAACTCTTCGAGCCGAAGAGATAGCTACCAAAAACAGAACTTTCCAAAATAAAAGCTTGATATCTATGGAATGCAGAGGTTCAAACGGAACCCCTTGAAGAACTTTAAGAACTAAATTTAAACTCCATGGCGGAGCAACAGGTTTAAACACAGGCTTGATTCTAACTAAAGCCTGACAAAACGCCTGAACGTCTGGAACATCTGCCAGACGCTTGTGCAGAAGAATAGACAGAGCAGAAATCTGTCCCTTTAAGGAACTAGCAGACAATCCCTTCTCCAATCCTTCTTGGAGAAAGGATAATATCCTAGGAATCCTGACTTTACTCCATGAGTAACCCTTGGATTCACACCAATGAAGATATTTACACCATATCTTATGATAGATTTTCCTGGTGACAGGCTTTCGAGCCTGAATTAAGGTATCAATGAGCGACTCGGAGAAACCACGTTTTGATAAAATCAAGCGTTCAATCTCCAAGCAGTCAGCCGCAGAGAAATTAGATTTGGATGTTTGAAAGGACCTTGGAGTAGAAGGTCCTGTCTCAGCGGCAGAGTCCATGGTGGAAGCGATGACATGTCCACCAGATCTGCATACCAAGTTCTGCGTGGCCACGCAGGTGCTATCAAAATCACTGAAGCTCTCTCCTGCTTGATCTTGGCAATCAGACGAGGGAGGAGAGGAAATGGTGGGAACACATAAGCCAGGCTGAAGGACCAGGGCACTGCTAGAGCATCTATCAGCGCTGCCTGGGGATCCCTTGACCTGGACCCGTAACAAGGAAGCTTGGCGTTCTGACGAGACGCCATCAGATCCACTTCTGGTTTGCCCCATAGTTGAATCAGCTGGGCAAATACCTCCGGATGGAGCTCCCACTCCCCCGGATGAAAAGTCTGCCGACTTAGAAAATCCGCCTCCCAGTTCTCTACTCCTGGGATATGGATAGCAAGAGTGAACCTCTGCCCATAGAATTATCTTTGAAACCTCCAACATTGCCAGGGGGCTTCTTGTCCCCCCCTGATGGTTGATATAGGCTACAGTCGTGATATTGTCCGACTGAAATCTGATGAACCTGACTGCAGCTAGTTGAGGCCAAGCCTGAAGAGCATTGAATATCGCTCTCAGTTCCATAATGTTTATCGGAAGGAGGGCTTCCTCCCGAGTCCACGAACCCTGAGCATTCAGGGAGTTCCAGACTGCGCCCCAGGCCAGAAGGCTGGCATCTGTCGTGACTATAGTCCACTCTGGCCTGCGGAAACTCATTCCCCTGGACAGATGGACCCGAGAGAACCACCATAGAAGAGAATCCCTGGTCTCTTGATCCAGATTTAGCAGAGGGGACAAATCTGTGTAATCCCCATTCCACTGATTGAGCATGCAAAGTTGCAGTGGTCTGAGATGTAGGCGGGCAAACGGAACTATGTCCATTGCCGCTACCATTAGGCCAATTACTTCCATACACTGAGCCACTGACGGCCGAGAAGTGGAATGAAGAGCACGGCAGGAAGTTAGAAACTTTGATAACCTGACCTCTGACAGAAAAAAATTCATTTCTACTGAATCTATCAGTGTTCCTAGGAAGGAAACTCTTGTGAGAGGGGAGAGAGAACTCTTTTCTTCGTTCACCTTCCACCCGTGAGACCTCAAAAAGGCCAGAACAATGTCCGTATGGGACTTGGCGATTTGAAAAGACGACGCCTGTATCAGAATGTCGTCTAGGTAAGGAGCCACCGCTATGCCCCGTGGCCTTAGAACCGCCAGTAGGGACCCTAGAACCTTCGTAAAGATTATTGGTGCCGTGGCTAACCCGAAGGGAAGAGCCACAAACTGGTAATGCCTGTCTAAGAAGGCGAACCTGAGGAACTGATGATGATCTCTGTGAATCGGAATGTGGAGATAAGCATCCTTTAAGTCCACGGTAGTCATATATTGACCCTCCTGGATCATAGGGAGGATGGTTCGGATAGTCTTCATCTTGAAGGATGGGACCCTGAGAAATTTGTTTAGGATCTTGAGATCCAAGATTGGTCTGAAAGTTCCCTCTTTTTTGGGAACTATACACAGATTTGAATAGAAGCCCTGCCTCTGTTCCTCCCTTGGAACTGGGTGGATCACTCCCATAACCAGCAGGTCTTGAACACAACGTAAGAATGCCTCTCTCTTTATCTGGTTTACAGATAATTGTGAGAGATGAAATCTCCCCTTTGGAGATGAAGCTTTGAAGTCCAGAAGATATCCCTGGGAAACAATCTCTAATGCCCAGGGATCCTGGACGTCTCTTGCCCAAGCCTGGGCGAAGAGAGAGAGAGAGTCTGCCCCCCACTAGATCCAGTCCCGGATCGGGGGCTACTCCTTCATGCTGTCTTAGAGGCAGCTGCAGGTTTTTTGGCCTGCTTCCCTTTGTTCCAAGCCTGGTTAGGTCTCCAGACTGGTTTGGACTGGGCGAAATTTCCCTCTTGTTTTGCATTAGGGGGAACTGAAGCTGCACCACTCGAAGTTTAGAAAGGAACGGAAATTATTCTGTTTGGTCCTTAACTTGTTGGACCTATCCTGAGGAAGGGCATGACCTTTTCCTCCAGTAATATCAGAAATGATCTCCTTCAGACCGGGCCCGAATAGGGTCTGTCCTTTGAAGGGGATGTTAAGAAGCTTAGACTTTGAAGTAACGTCTGCTGACCAGGACTTAAGCCATAGCGCCCTACGCGCCAAAATGGCAAAACCTGAATTCTTAGCCGTTAGCTTGGCTAAATAAAAAATGGCGTCAGAAATAAAGGAGTTAGCTAACTTAAGAGCTTTAATCCTGTCTAGAATATCGTCTAACGGGGTCTCCACCTGTAGAGCCTCCTCAAGAGACTCAAACCAAAAAGTCGCTGCAGCAGTAACTGGGGCAATGCATGCAAGAGGCTGGAGAATAAAACCTTGATGTATAAAAATTTTCTTAAGGAGACCCTCCAATTTTTTATCCATAGGATCTAGGAAAGAACAACTGTCCTCGACAGGGATAGTTGTACGCTTAGCTAGGGTGGAGACTGCTCCCTCCACCTTAGGAACCGTCTGCCACGAGTCCCGTATGGTGGCATCTATGGAAAACATCTTTTTAAAAGCAGGAGGGGGAGAGAACGGCACACCTGGTCTATCCCATTCCTTAGTAATAATTTCCGAAAACCTCTTAGGGGCTGGAAAAACATTGGTGTAAACAGTTACTGCAAAGTATTTGTCCATTTTACACAATTTCTCTGGAACCACAATGTGGTCACAGCCATCCAGAGTCGCTAAAACCTCCTTAAGCAATAAGAGGAGGTGTTCAAGCTTAAATTTAAACGCTGTCATCTCAGAATCAGACTGAAGTAACGCCTTCCCTGAGTATGAAATGTCACCCACAGATAGAAGCTCACCTGCCTCGGCTTCTGAGCATTGTAAGGGTATATCGGACACAGGCAATAAAGCGTCAGAAAGCTCTGTATTAATTCTAGCCCCAGAGCTGTCTCGCTTTCCTTGTAGCCCTGGCAGTTTGGAGAATAACTCTGTGAGGGTAGCATTCATAACTGCCGCCATGTCCTGTAAGGTAAAAGAATTAGACGCGCTAGATGTACTTGGCGTCACTTGAGCGGGAGTTATAGGTTCTGACACATGGGGAGAGTTAGATGGCATATTTTCCCTCTTTTCATTTAGAGAATCCCCTGGAGATTAATCTTTAAGCGCCAAAATATGGTCTTTATAGTTTATAGAAATTTCAGTACATTTGGTACACATTCTAAGAGGGGTTCCACAATGGCCTCCAAACATACTGAACAAGGAGTTTCCTCTATGTCAGACATGTTTAACAGACTAGTAATGAGACAAGCAAGCTTGGAAAACACTTTAATAAAGGTGAAACAGCAATTAAACAAAAACGTTACTGTGCCTTTAAGAGAAAAAAACTAGCACTTAAACTGCAAAACAGTGAAAAAATACATTAAAATCTTTGAAATTTTTACAGTGTGAATAAGGGACTAAAGCAGCATTGCACCCACTTGCAAATGGATGATTAACCCCTTAGGCCCCAAACCGGATTGAAAAACGTTAAAAAACGTTAAAAATCAATTGAGCACCATGCCACAGCTCTGCTGAGGCTCCTACCTGCCCTTAAATACGATTTTATCCAGAAATAACCCCTTTGAAATGATTCTCAGATGCCAGAGGACTCTTCTAGGGAAGCTGGATGTCTCAGTCTGTATAAAAACTGCGCAGTTAGAGCGCTAAAATAGGCCCCTCCCACCATGTACTAGATGTCAGAGGGGCCTTAAGAAAATACTCCTAGGAGTATCTGACTAGCCATGTGGAAACTAGGCCCCAAATAAAGACTTATCTCCCTCAGAGAAAAAACGTCCTATTTATGAAATCATGTAAACGTTTTGTCACTAAGCAATATGAATATTAACATGAGTATTAGCCTGTTATGTAAGCATGATCCCAGTCGCTGTTAAATCACTGCATCAGGCTTACCTCAAATACACAAGGCTCTGTCAGCATTTTCTAGAACTTATTCCTCTCTCTAGAAATAAAAATACTGAACATACCTCAAAGCAGGTAATCTGCAGGCCGTTCCCCCAACTGAAGTTTTCCCATATTCATCAGTTATGTGTGAGAACAGCAATGGACCTTAGTTACAAACCGCTAAGATCATCAAATCTCCAGGCAGAATTCTTCTTCTAATTTCTGCCTGAGAGAAAAACAGTACAATGCCGGTATCGTTTAAAAATAAACTCTTGATTGAAGGTAAAACTACATTAAGTCACCACATATCTCTTGATACTTCCTTTCTTGTCGAGAGTTGCAAGAGAATGACTGGGGGTGGCAGTTAGGGGAGGAGCTATATAGACAGCTCTGCTGTGGGTGTCCTCTTGCAACTTCCTGTTGGGAAGGAGAATATCCCACAAGTAATGGATGAACCCGTGGACTGGATACACCTTATAAGAGAAAAGATAGATAACGCCTTTATTACCCATTCCCCAGTTTTGCATAACCAACACGGTTATATAAATATACTTTTTACCTCTGTGATTATCTTGTATCAAAGCCTTTTCTGACAGCCCCCTGATCACATGACTTTTTATTTATTATCTATTGACTTGCATTTTATCCAATTAGTGCAGTGTCTGCCACAAACCACGGGCGTGAGCACAATGTTATCTATATGGCTCACATGAACTAGCATTTCCCTGTTGTAAAAAGCATGTGATAAGGTTTTCTGTAGTGGCTTAAAAACAGGCAGAAATTTTGAGGTTTAAAGGTTATAAAGTATATTTATATAACAATGTTGGTTGTGCAAAACTGGGGAATGGGTAGTAAAGGCATTATCTCTCTTTTTTAAACAATAACAATTCTGGTGTAGACTGTCCCTTTAAAATATAAAGTAGTAATTCACCATTGTGTTGGAGGAATTGTGGTCGGGTAGGTACTCCTGCACATTGAATGTGTTGGGAGCTGTGGAGACAACGTGGAGGAGAAGGGTTGGGGCCGATGGCAGGTGGGGTCTTCAATACAAAGCATATAACACTGATTTCTGTATATATCACATAATTCACATGTGAACTCATGAGCTCAAGTAAGACCCTTTTCCCTGATGTGAGAGGGGGGGAGAGAGGAAGATAACAAAATAAATATATTTATTTTTTCTAGGGGGGAAGGAGGGATGTACGTATTTAAATTACTTTCTTCTTTTTTGGGGAACGTACCAAAACCATTCTTCCTATCCCTAACCAATTTTTTTTTTTTATAAATGTTGTTATGCTTAGGAAACCAATTTTGCTATAGATTCATTATTTAATGTGTCCCCTTTTCAAGTAGTGTAGCTGATTCTTCTAATTCTCAGAACTGAAAATGCACAATGTAAATGCCTCAGGGCTAACCCTGAGACATATCCTTTCCCTAACTTGCTTTAACATAAACATGGCAACTTGAGTTTGGCAAAACAAAGTACTGCAGCAAACATGATGTTAATTTGTTTAAAAATACAGGTGAAAAACTCTTGATCCAAACTGCTTGGGACTGTAAAAGGTTTGGATTTCAAAATAGACTGGATTTTTTAAGATTTGCATCTTTAAAATGGGACAGCTAGGTGAGGGGATGAAGCCAAGTGTGAACAACAATATTTACATGTCATAATACAGCTTATACATGTAACCTAAAGGTCGTTTTATATCATTATTTCTTTTGTATACATAGAACCCTCAGAAAGATAGTAGAGTACTGTAATCAGAAAGGTAATATTTGTTGTTTTAAATAAATATAGACTATTATTTTCATCTTAGAACACAAAAACCAAGCCAAAGACACAAAGATTGTGACTTACAGACAATCATCCTTTTTGATCATTTTGTTTTAAAATAAATATAAAATTAAAAAGTTTGGATTTTAGAATTGCGGTTTTGGGGATTTGTACCTTTATTTAGACTTAAATTATATGTTATTCAATAGCAATACAACAGATATTTCTTGTCATTCCAAAATATTTCTTGTAATTACGTCTATTTAGAGGTGCTGCTGTTTTGGGGAATATTAAAAAGGAACATGAAACCTCAAACAATTATTTCATGATTCAGATAAAGAACAGCTGTCTAATTTACTTCTATTATCTAATTTATTTGATTCTCTTGGTATCATTTGTTGAAGGAGCAGCAATGAACTAATGGTTTCTAACTGAACACATAGGTGAGCCAATCACAATATATATATGCAGCAACCAATCAACAGGTAGAACCTAGGTTCTCTGCTGCTCCTGAGCTTGCCTAGATAAACTTTTTAGCAAAGGATAACAAGAGAAGGAAGCAAATTAAATAATAGAAGTAAATTGGAAAGTTCTTTAAAAATGGGTTTCATGTCCCTTTAACTGTACTTTTTAAAACTAGAATGTTTGAGAAGAATAACATTCTCTAACAAGTTAGTACTGCATATAACTGCTAGTCCTGAGTAAATATGTCACTAAGCCAATAAGCAGCGGTATTATACAGCCGAGTTGTTTTTGCTCAGTGAAGCACCTTCTGCATGATAACAACCAACACCTGAATTGCACAGGAAAGAGCAAAAAGCGATATACTGAGTGCTAAAACTAACAGGAAAGAACATTATTTATGAATAAGATAGTTTGTTATTTCTTTGTGAGCATACTAGGGCCACATAGGCAGAGAACTAAGTACTAGATGCAGCAATTGTTTAACATTATTTTAGTAATACACTACGAACCTTAGCTGAGTAGAGTGTACATGGATTAAAGGGGCAGTGTAGTCTAATTACTTCAAATGATAAAGTTTCTTGCTTTTGTACTCCTTATAGCAGGTTTTATATATGTATGTATGTATGTAATTTACACTCCACACACAGCTAGATGTTTATCTACTGTCCGTAGTTGGATATAATAGCAGTCGACACCACAAATTTGCTTAATTCTCTTGGTTGTTGAATAAGCAACAATGCATTACTGGGAGCTAACCGCTGATTGGTGGCTGTGCACAAATGCCTCTTTTCATTAGTTCACCAGATGAGTTCAGCTAGCTCCCAGTAAACCATTGCCGTTCCTTCAACAACCAAGAGAATTAAGCAAATTTGAAAATAGAAATAAATTGAAAAGATGTTTAAAATTCCATGCTCTTTCTGAATCATGAAAGAACATTTTTGGGTTTAATGTCCCTTTAACTACTGACATTTTCAGTAAAGGCATGGATACAATGAGCAAAATCAAATATTTTTGCCTCTAGTCAAATTGTGTTTCAGTGCAATGCCCCTTTAAATGATCATACTGTATATAATCACTTTATAAGCATTTGTGTGAATTGTTTAAACAGGCTAAGAACAAGAGAATTGAGTGGAAAACACAGGTACTGTATTTACCTGGGTTGTATTTCTTTGCTTTTACCATACCAGTATCTACCACATACTTGATCCCTGAAATAGTGATGGAGGTTTCTGCGATGTTCGTTGACAGAATAACCTTACGATGATCCTAAAACACAGAAAGGTTAGAAATATTAAGAGAAGCCCAGCCAATCAGCAGATAATGCTGACACCATGTAAGCATATAATAGAATATTCAAATTGATTTGCACAACTATTTATGTTCAGTTGCTTAAAAGATTATTCAATTTATTTTCAACTTGTAATTCTGTTGCAAAGCTAAAGTAGTCTAAGGATACAACCCTTGAAAATCCTCAAATATGCTCTCCTTTGTTCCACTGCAGTTATCCAAGCACATATTAGAGATAGTCAATCTGCAACTGCCTATAATGCTGCATACAAACACTAAGACTACTGTATCACTGATGACTATATTTGTGTCATTCAAAACCATCACTTCTTAGAAGGTGCAGCGCTTGAATGTGGGTTCACTTGGCACTCAGCGTGGGTGCATATGCCCCTAAAACAGTATTAACTTTCACTAGTGGCCTTGTTGTTTATACAAATATATTGCAAAAATTATTCTATTCAATACGTCCCTTTAAAATAGGAAACTTTTTGTGGAATATCCACAAAAGGTCACCATGTTCTGTTATATTGTGTTTCAGTTTAAAGGGATAGTCTATACTAAAATTGTTATTGTTTAAAAAAAAAATGATAATACATTTACTACCCATTCCCCAGCTTTGCACAACCAACATGGTTATATTAATTTACTTTATAACATTTAAACCTCTAAATCTCTGCCTGTTTCTACAGACAGCCTCTTATCACGTTTTTTTTTATTTGCTTTTCACAACAGGAGACTGCTAGTTCATGTGGGCCATAGTAATAACATTGTGCTCACACCCGTGGAGTTATTTAAGAGTCAGCACAACACAGCACGGATTGGCAAAAATGAAAGTCAATAGATAATAAATAAAAAGTCATGTGATCAGAGGGCTGTCAGAAGATTCTTAGCTACAAGGTAATCACAGAGGTAAAAAGTATATTAATATAATAGTGTTGGTTATGCAAATGGATAATGAAGGGATTATTTATCTTTTAAAACAATAACAATTCTATTGTAGACTGTCCCTTTAAGTAGCATTAAATGCATATTTAAAAGTCATTAAGCACTATAGAAATGGGGTTAACTATATAGCTAAATGCTGAATTTTGGAAAAAAAATATTTGAAAACTATATGGTGCATATCAGAAATTGAGCTCTGTTCCTTTTTTATCTCTCACCTTAGCTGCGCTCTGAAACACTCTGAGCTGCTGAGAGTGTGGGAGAGACGCATACAGAGGCATCACCGTCATCTGTGGGCAGCCATCTGGGAGATGTTTGGCTATATCTCTGCATGTTTTGGTCATTGCTTCTATCTCTTCTTGACCAGTCAGAAACACTAAGATGTCATGGGTGGATGGAGCTTCCTAGAAAGAAGAAGGGAGGGGAAAAAAAAAAGAAAATTAGTTAGAGATTTATACTTGTTGGTAGGTATCTCTCGCTAAAATATTAAAGGGACAGTATACTGTAATGCCCCCCCCCCCCCCCTTAATGTATTTATAATTACTTATTATACCAGCTGCAGAGTATAAAATATATGAGAAATTGCATTTCCAGGTTTATTTGTGTACATGAAATAGCGTATTTGTGCTTTGAAACCACAGCCTATTACAACAGTTAAGCTTACAGGTAACACATATGCTTCCTTATCTTATGTTTGTCTATAAAACAAAGTTCAATACTTAGAAAGAGCAATGGAAAATTAAAATTTTTTTTAGTTATCTCTTCTACACCCCACCAGGGACTTAATTTCTTCTGCTGACTGTGTTTACATAGCCTGTCAATGGCCTGGAGTTAAGTATAGTAATTTTCAGTACAGGTGGGGATGCCACAGGCTAAATCAGCAATTTCAAATGCCGAAATAAGGGTAAACAAGCTACTAACAATTTTATAGACTCCAGCAAGTAAAATGGATAATTGGGGACAAATTAAAGGGGTTATTTTTGGGGGGGGTAAACTGTCCCTTTAAGTAAAATATCTTCTATAATAGATTTAGATTTGCTCATTTACTGTTAGAGCAGTCTGCAAATTATACCTGGTGGATCTGGAAGACTGTAACCAGGGCAGCTTGGAGGTAATCACTTTGAGGCTGTTTGGTATAGAAAACCTGGATAGGATGTTGTCTTCCTTCAAGATAGAGAACTGGCGCATTGCTGAAATATTGTGAAAACAGGTCTACATCCATTGTGGCCGACATAATAATCACCTGGAACAAAATACAGTAAAAGGGATGTAAACATTATATACATGGTAGACATGATGTATTCAAAGCAAAGATAAGCCTTAGAATAATATGTAGATGTAATTACACAATTATATTAGTTGTTTAAATAGTGAAAATATAAGTGTAAAGGCTTAGCTTTTATAAAGTACTTTAGTTTCTATAAAATAATGGGTGCTGTCATTTTTTAACTAGTTTTTTATTTATCTCTGATTGTGCAAACAAGGCTGTGTGGAAACCCTTTTAGATAATCCTATGTTCCACACAGCTTTGTCTGGTCAATTTTCTGAGTTAAATTACAGGAAAAGGGGAAAAAAATAACGAAAGTGCATTGCAACGTTTCTTAAAATACACACAAATAAACATTTTATATTAAAATGTCACATAACTCAGATGTGCAACTAACGCTGCCGATTGGATCAGAGGTGGTTACGTTTGGGACCTACAGTGCTCTGCTAGTCCAATGTGGTACTTCTACTGTGTGTTTAACCTCTCTGCAGGGGTTAAACACACAGTAGTGTAGGGTCAATAGCCTTAAAATATATATTTTTTAATATTAGTGTCCTTTAATACCTCATACTGTTTAATATCCCTTTAATGTCAAAACTTTGAATCAGTCATGCCAAATTAAAGAAAAGATAATCCCTTAAAAACATGATGAACCAGTGAAAATGTCATTAGAAATGTATGGAACTTTTAAAACATTAGAATAAAAAGCAGTTTGGGGTATAAATTACATTCTCTTTCCTACTAGCTGTCATGTAAACTGCTCAAGCAGGTCATCTAAATGGTATTTCACACTACAAAACTGGGGACTCATACACGATTATGCACATTCCAGGAAAATGAAGTGAATGTGTAAAAATGAGTTGGGATTCAATCATCACATCAGGTCTGATTGTATTAAATAAATCCCTTCTGAAGTGAAGCTTACAGTACTGTTAATTCATCATCTTTTCATACAAGGAGAACTGATTCAGTTGCAAGTTTCCAAGGAAGGACACATACATTTAACCTCAGGTCCAGTAAAATTCAAGTACTTTTTCAGTTAATTTTGAGTTGCCATCCTCTCTTCTATTATACATTTTTCTTTGTTCTCTTGCCATCTTTATTTGAAAAAGCAGGAATAAAAGCTTTGGAGCTGGCCCATTTTAGGTTGAGAACCTGGGTTGCGCTTGCTGATTGGATGGCTAAATGCAGGCACCAATCAGAAAGCCCTATCCAGGGTACTGAACAAAAAAAAGACCGGCTCCAAAGCTTTCATTCCTGCCTTTTCAAATAAAAGATGGCAAGAGAACAAAGAAAATTTGATAATAGGAGTAAATTAGAAAGTTGCTTAAAATTGCATGCTCTGACACATGAAAGAAAACAAACAGTAAAAAACTTGATAGTAAGGCAGCTGCTTAAAATTAAACCCCTGAAAAGTACCAGCTATTGGCCTTATGTGGCTACTAGCAGCACACTCTGGTGCTTACTAACATACTAAGATGCAAGAAACTTGCCTAGGTCTATGAGCTAGCAGACTAGTTAAAGGGACAGGAACCCCCAACATTTTCTTTCATGATTTAGATGAAACATACAATTTTAACCCCTTGAGTGCTAACGATTGCTCAGAGCTGTCACTAGCACTCAACCACCTTTTGAGCAATCTGGGGGCTCCCACCCCGGCGATCAGGCCTGTATATTGACAGGCATCGCCGGGGCTTCCCGTTATGCGCAATAAGGCGATGACATCACCGCGCAACTTTATTTAAAATTAACAATAGAAAGTACAGGGAAAGGGAGCATGCTGCTTAGAAGCCTGTATCTCAGGCATCTAAGCATCTACAGACCCCCAAGACACACCGTTGTTTATTTTAATTTTACAGGCACGTTTGTATTTATTTTAACTAGGTAGAATAGTTACTAAATAGTTATTAACTATTTACTAACTACCTAGCTAAAATAAATACAAACTTACCTGTAAAATAAAACCTAACCTAAGTTACAATAACACCTAACACTACACTACAATTAAATACATTACCTAAATTAAATACAATTAACTAAATTAAATACAATTAGCTAAATTACAAAAAACAAACACTAAATTACAGAAAATAAAAAACAAATTACAAGATCTTTAAACTAATTACACCTAATCTAATAGCCCTATCAAAATAAAAAAGCCCCCCAAAATAAACCTAGCCTAAACTACCAATAGCCCTTAAAAGGGCCTTTTGTGGGGCATTGTCCCAAAGAAATCAGCTCTTTTACCTGGAAAAAAAAATACAAACAACCCCCCCCCCCCCAACAGTAAAACCCACCACCCACACAACCAACCCCCCAAACAAAACCCTAACTAAAAAAACCTAAGCTCCCCATTGCCCTGAAAAGGGCATTTGGATGGGCATTGCCCTTAAAAGGGCATTTAGCTCTATTGCAGCCCAAAGCCCTAACCTAAAAATAAAACCCACCCAATAAACCCTTAAAAAAACCCTAACACTAACCCCCTGAAGATCCACTTACAGTTTTGAAGATCCGACATCCATCCTCAACGAAGCCGGGAGAAGTCCTCATTGAAGCGGCAAAGAGTCCTCAACAAAGCCGGGAGAAGTGGTCCTCCAGACGGGCAGAAGTCTTCATCCAGACGGCATCTTCTATCTTCATCCATCCGGCGAAAAGCGGGTCCATCTTCAAGACATCCAGTGCGGAGCAGCATTGCACTTCCAACGACGACTACCCGACGAATGAAGGTACCTTCAGTGACGTCATCCAAGATGGCGTCCCTTAGATACCAATTGGCTGATAGAATTCTATTAGCTAATCGGAATCTATCAGCCAATCGGAATTAAGGTTGAAAAAAATCCTATTGGCTGATGCAATCAGCCAATAGAATTGAGCTTGCATTCTATTGGCTGTTCCAATCAGCCAATAGAATGCAAGCTCAATCCTATTGGCTGATTGCAACAGCCAATAGGATTTTTTTCAACCTTAATTCTGATTGGCTGATAGATATCGATTGGCTAATAGAATTCTATGAGCCAATCGGAATTTAAGGGACGCCATCTTGGATGAGGTCACTTAAAGGTACCTTCATTCGTCGGGTAGTCATCGTTGGAAGAGGATGCTCCGCGCCGGATGTCTTGAAGATAGAAGATGCCGTCTGGATGAAGACTTCTGCCCGTCTGGGGGACCACTTCTCCCAGCTTGGATGAGGATGGATGTCGGATCTTCAAAACTGTAAGTGGATCTTCCGGGGATTAGTGTTAGTTTTTTTTCTTAAGGGTTTATTGGGTGGGTTTTATTTTTAGTAGGGCTGCAACTATTATTTTCATAATCGATTACTCGACCGATTATTTTTTCGATTAATCGACTAATCGGATAAAAAAATTAATTAATTTTTTCCTATATTTAAAATAAAATCCACATACTGAGTGTTATAAATATGAACTTCCGACTAAAACTTTACATTAACACAACTGTTGGTCCAATTTTTTAAGCAGCAGAACAATTTTTTATAATTAAGCTGTCAGGGTTTTTTTCCCTGTTGTGTTTGCCATGTGCTGCTGGCAGCCATTTTACTCACCTCTGTTCCTGACTATGGTGCATTGTGAGGGATGCTGCTCATTTCCTGCACTTCCTTTTATGGCCAGACTGGTGTGCATCATCCTTGTGAGACAGGATGCAGTCTCAGAATTGTGATGTCATCACTTATTATTTAAAGGGCCTCTGTTCAGTATGCTTTGCCTTTGCGTTGTCTCAGACCTGTTTGTGAGAGTTCCTGTGCATTACCTGGCTGCCTGACGTCCTTCCTGGTTCCTGATCCCTGGCTTGTTCCTGACTTTGCTGTTTTCCTTGTTCCGGATTCCGGCTCGTCTGACTATTCGCTTTGGCTCCTGACTCGGCTCGTCTGACTACCAGCTCTGGTTTTGACTCCTGGCTTGTTATTTGACTTGTGGACTTTTTTATTATTTTTTACTATTAATAAAGGTGTGATTATTTTTGCACTTCTCGTCTCAGTCTGATTCCTGGCACCCTGACATAAGCAAAACAAACGACAAACTGTTTATTTGAAAGGAGGTAGAACTAGTAATAGGCAGACTATCACTGTTTATAACATTCTGTTATTCACTCTTTCAGAAACTTTTCATTGAAATGCAAAAATGTCAACATGACCACATGCTCCTGGCTGAGGCTGGCTCGCTATTTTGCCTGCCACAGAGAAGAGGCGCTCAGATGGTGTTGAGGTACCTGAGATGCATTAGTAGTGTTTTGTCAATTTCACCAAGGTGGGCTATTTATCTTTGTTAGCTCTCCACCATGGCAAGGGACCTCTTAAAGTAAGCCTGGACTTCATTCTGACATAAAAATATATTGAATATCTATATGCAATGGTAAACAATCAACTAAAAGGTTAGGGGGAAAATATCTAGTCCACTCTTAAAATAACAGATATATACTTACAGAGGTTGAATTTGGTACATATTCCAATTAGTTAAAAATATTTAAAAAAAAAAACCCATAAAATATAGAGTATATATAATCAGCAATAGCAAGAGATCCGCTAAAAATGAATAGTGACATCAATTCATATCAATCTAGGGCTAGGTGCAAATAACAAGCTTGGCACTATATCATGCAAAGCATAGTCCCAAATCACCCGATTTAATATAAACTATACAAATTATGACTCCTATTTTATTTTTGGATTGCACAAAAGACAGGAGTAGTTGTAAACCTATAGTGTCCTGAAAAAGTGAAAAGTAAAATGTCTGTAGACGTCCTTTAGGCTAAGGGCATAACCATAAAACACAATACCATGTGCAGGAGAGCTCATTGGAGAAAAGCAGCTGGTGCTGTGCACACAACTAATTGCAAACCAACTAATCGATTATGAGATTCGTTGACAACTATTTTCATAATAGATTATTATCGATTATGCCGATTAGTTGTTGCAGCTCTAATTTTTAGGTTAGGGCTTTGGGCTGCAATAGAGCTAAATGCCCTTTTAAGGGCAATGCCCATCCAAATGCCCTTTTCAGGGCAATGGGGAGCTTAGGTTTTTTTAGTTAGGGTTTTATTTGGGGGGTTGGTTTTACTGTTGAGGGGGTTGTTTGTATTTTTTTTCAGGTAAAAGAGCTGATTTATTTGGGGCAATGCCCTGCAAAAGACCCTTTTAAGGGTTATTGGTAGTTTAGTTTTTTTTTTGGGGGGGGGGGGGCTTTTTTATTTTGATAGGGCTATTAGATTAGGTGTAATTCGTTTAAAGTTCTTGCACTTAGTCTTATGGCGTGGTCGGGCCGGGCTGTGACTATACAGCTGGCCCGATGCGCTGACTAAATATAACAGACCTGCTCAGCAGAGAGCGGGTCTGTGAAACAGCGTTTGTTTTTTTTAAATTAATAAGGTACAATTATGTTTTATAATGTTTGGCTAATATAATGTTATATAATTCTGCACTATGTGCAGAATTATATAACATTATTTTTAAAGTTTACTGACACTTTAAGTTAGGGGGTGTTAGGGTTAGACTTAGATTTGGGGGTTAATAAATTTAGCATAGTGGCAGCAACGTTGGGGACAGCAGATTAGGGGTTAATAATATGTAACTAGTGTTTGCGAGGCGGGAGTGCGGCAGTTTAGGGGTTAATATGTTTATTCTAATGGCGGTGATGTCCGGAACCATAGAATTCAATAGGTGATACTCCCTTCACATCCCTCTGACATTTACTGTACTCTGAGAGGAACCGGGCTTCAAAATGCTGAGAAGCGCATATCACCGAAGAAAATCAAGCACAAACTTACTTCACCACCTCCATAGGTGAGGGGGGTATGTATAGGCATTTTGAGGTTTGGGAAACATTGCCCCTCCTGGTAGGATTGTATATCCCTTACGTCACTAGCTCATGGACTCTTGCCAATTACATGAAAGAAAGGGACAAACTCTTAAAAAAAATTATCATGAAAAAGCACAAGCACAAATTAATTCTAGATACCAAATGCCCACTAGCGGATAAGCAAAGTTATCATGACTTTACTTGTAGACAGTGACCCTCCTTAAAAAAAAAAAAAAAAGTATGAAAAATATAAGAGTAAGAGATATGGTTTAAAATGCCATCTTTTATCGTCAACAAATTACAATATCGCTCTATTGATGAAGAGCAAATCACTTAAAAAGCTTTATTATTCTCCACTCAGTAAGGCACTCTCTGATATACTGGGATAACAGATAAATGCAAAGGCTGGTATATTTAAAAAGCTGGCATGTTGGGTATGTATTGCCAGACACTGGAAAGTGGGGGCGCCACAATGGTCAGAGGTGTTGGATAAGATAGCACACATATATGCTATGTCAGAGATAGCGGCCAATATACAAGGGACCAGGGAACACTTTACGAACATCTGGTTTTTCTGGATCATGTATAGAGCGAGGAGTTAGAGCAAGGAGTGGGGAGCGGTTAGATTACTAGAGATTCAATATTTAGAGTATTACCCCTATCAGAGAGTCTGGTCTCACTAGAAAGAGTTAAGTAGATTTATGAGGAGAGAGGAGACAGGACAGGAGTTGAAACAGGAAACATGTCAGGCTTCTAGTGCCACGGATAAATTTTGTTAGTTCTGGGACGTCAGGTTGAGTCCAGAACAGTGTTTTTTTGTTGTTGGGGGAATTTTATTTAATAAAGAAAAAAGGGATCACAGGGGAGGGAGGTGGGACTGAAGGAAGATTGCAGTTCCTTTTATGGGACCGCCTATGGATCACAATACGAGTTCTTCTTTCTGTATAAATGTTAAAGATTGTGTTGTGATATTGATGTCTGTAATCACTTCCGAGATGAAGGATATTTTGTTATGTATTTTACCTTGTGATCCTACTAATAAAGAAATATTTCAACTAAAAAGCTGGCATGTTCACACACTGGTAGACAAAAATGTAAGAAATCGAGGTTTTATACAGCAAAATTAAAGCCATCTTATGGTTACAGCATTTGCACATCCAACTCAAGATAATCTCCAAAGGGAAACATTCCCTTAAAAGGACAATAAACACTTAGATTTTTTTTATATGAAATGTATAGTTATGGGTACTGAAACAACTTTGGAATATATTTTCATTCTTAATTTTGCCCCACGTTCATATGATTTAGCTACGTTTTTTGTTTTGTTTTTTTTAGCAATTTCTAATTCTCAGAACTTGAAATGCCCCCTGCTGACTTATAAAGGCCAATTCTGCTACATATCTGTCCCTAATTGGCTTTATCAGATATCAACTGCAAAACAATAAGCTTTATACTAACTTTATAACTGTGGCTATTCTTGTCTGCGGACTAAAGCCCAGATAGGTTTCTTCAAATAAAGGCAAATTGTGAGTGGAGTTTAGCTATTGAAATGCAATTGCAATAAAAAGGATGTTAGTTTTGAAAACATTAAGGGGCCGACATGATCTGCTGTAGCGGATCACGGCCGCCGCACAGCAATAAATGCCGACAGCATACACTGTCGGCATTTATCATGGCACAAGCATTTTTAGTGAAATGCTTGTGCAATGCCGCCCCCTGCACATTTGCGGTTAATCGGGCGCTAGCATGGGGTGTCAATCAACCTAATCGTATCCGATCGGGCCGAGTTAAGGAGCAGCAGACTTAAGACCGCTGCTTCTTACCTTCCGCTTCAGGCGGACCTGAAGTGGAGTGGGTCGGAAGCAGCATCCGCTGCTTCATAATTCGACCCCTAAGACTTGGCTGATATGTTATTCTACAGCAACAACACCAACAATGTATTGTAATTACAAGGTGTTTACAGTCCCTTTAAAATATGAAGTACAGCAAACTCAATTCCAGATACACAAGTCATTTGTCATGTATGACTCGCAGATTAACTTCCAATGCATTACTAATACCTTAGTTAATAAAAAGAAGTGATATCATTAGTAATGAAACCATATGCCACCCTTGATTTTTAGAGAACCAAATTGTGCCTTTTTGTTTATTCTACTACTGGCAGACTAAATGCCTAAAGCTGCCTACTTTGAATCACATATCTTGACTATATATATATATATATATATATATATATATATATATATATATATATATATATATATATATATATTTATTTATATTTTAGGGCTGCACGATTTTTTGCGATTAATTGCCGCCATTTAAAAACCGCAAGAGTTCGCGATTTTTTGCTAATAAAAAAAAAATCAAAAAAATCTCAGAAGTGGCTGTACTGCATTATTTGTATGTTATTTCTTGCAAACCAGCTCCATCTAGTGGTTGTTTTTAGCACACATTTGTAAAATGTCTGTTTTACTTTCACTTTGTTTGTGATCTCAGCAGCCGATCAAGCTATTGAAATCTAAAAGCAGAGCCCATGCAGGAGATGTGAAGAGGTACTTATATTTCCCCCTAGGGACGTCTGCAGTCTGAAACTTAGGATATGTAATCATTATGGAGCAATGCAGAAGACTGAAGAGGAGGGAAAGCCACTTACTTATATTTCCCCCTAGGGACGTCTGCAGTCTGAAACTTAGGGTATGTAATCATTATTTAACCATGCATTAGACTAAAGAGGAGGGAAAGCCACTTACTTATATTTCCCCCTAGGGACGTCTGCAGTCTGAAACTTAGGGTATGTAATCATTATGGAGCAATGCAGAAGACTGAAGAGGAGGGAAAGCCACTTACTTATATTTCCCCCTAGGGACGTCTGCAGTCTGAAACTTAGGGTATGTAATCATTATGGAGCAATGCAGAAGACTGAAGAGGAGGGAAAGCCACTTACTTATATTTCCCCCTAGGGACGTCTGCAGTCTGAAACTTAGGGTATGTAATCATTATGGAACCTCCCACACAATCTCCTGCTCTCTGAGAAACGCCTCAAATACATAGCAGATGCAGTTAACCCCACAGCTGCCAAAAAGGCTAAAACTGCATTCCCCTCTGCAGCTGGGTTAACTTAACTGTGTGTAACTTTGTATGTGATTGTATATATATAATTGTGTGTGTATGTGGCTTACACTGCTTCATATGTTAATCATACCACTGTCCACAGTTAGAATGACTGTCCAAGAAAACATGACAATGTTGTGTGTCAAAGGACCTAATAACTGGCTAGTGGCTACTATTTAATCACATCACAGGCAGCAAAATTTATTTTAACTATTTTTTGTTTTGTATTTTTATGCTCCAAGAGTGTATTGGGCATTGAGAAACATGTACATTAAGATTCTGTAGTGTTAAATACATTTTTTAATGCAAAATGAAGGTGTTATAGTCATTTATAAGAAAATCGCAATCGCGTTTCCCCCCCCAAAAAATCACATATATATATATATATATATATATATATATATATATATATATATATACACATACATATATATATATATATATATATATATATATATATATATATATATATATATATATATGAAACATCCAAACTCAAGATAGATTATACAATTAGACACCTCATCAGAGCTAGTAACAAGAGGGGACAGTCTACACCAAAACTATTATTGTTTAAAAAGATAGATAACGCCTTTACTACCCATTCCCCAGCTTTAAACAACCAACATGGTTATATTAATATACTTTATAGCATTTAACCCTCTACATTTGCCTGTTTCTAAGCCACTGCAGACAGCCTCTCAGAACATGCTTTTTTATTAGCTTTTCACAAGAGACTGCCAATTCATGTGTACCATATAGATAACCGTTATGTTCTCTGTGTAGTCAGGATTAGAACATTCAGTTGTGTGCTGTTACCTTGTGTCTTGCACATATCACTGAGACTCTGCAGCAGGTACTTCAGTCAAACTTTTATTCAGCCACAACCACATGGCTTCAGCTGCAGCACTTGTAACATATAATTATGAGACAAGGTTAGTGAAAAGATACAGTAAAAGCTGCAGTAATCTTAACATCCCCTTTATTCTCAAAAATAGAAAGAAAAAAAAAAAAGAAATAAGGAACAGACAGTGGATAATATTGTAACATACAACAAGTAATGGCCATACATGTTTATCACTAAACCATACACTTGAACTTAGAACAGTTTATCTCTATAGTATATGTGCACAAGACCTAGGTCACAGCCTAGATTTTAGTCACAGTTATGTTTTCTGCGATAAGTCCGCCTTTGGATTAGGTCATTTCTAGCTGAATAATCTCTCACTGAATCCTCACATTGCCATCTGGAAGGTGGCCTTCTCTGTCTAGAGGGCCGTAGAGTATTTGGTTCAGGAGAAATTGTCTGTAGAGGAGTAACGGTTGTTTATCACCTGCAATATTTTATTGTTGGACAGAATCATTCTGAGGTTGATCTGTTTCAGTTGTGTTCACTGTATTTTCATCCTCAGAAGACTCAGGTGGGCACCACACTCCATGCCAGATAGCCTCACCATCTGAATCCTTGGATATTTGTGTAGCTGGTTGAGATCTATGTCTCATTTGTTCTACATGGCGGCAAACAGTACCACCAGCTTGTAGTTGAACTTTAAATATTCTGTTGCCCATGCCTTGTATTATGAATCCATTTATTCTGGACACGGTAGTTTCTAACCCAATTCTGAAACACTAGAAGTGTTCAACTCTTGTTTGGGATGTTCTGGTCTAACTTTATCCAGTGGAGTTCTCAGGCATCTTCCAACATTAACATTGCAGGTGATAGCCTAGTGGTGGCATGGGGAGTGTTTTGATAGTTAAACAAAAAAAGTTAGAAAGGGAGTTTGGATTAAATTTTGATTTGTGAGAGACAGCCAAGTGACGTTTTAAAGTTTGTACAAATCTTTCAGCCTGTCCATTAGAGGCTGGAAAATATGGAGTTGTCTTACAGTGTTTGATGTTAATTGAAGCTAGAAAAGTTTCAAATTCCTGTGATATGAATTGTGGACCATTGTCTGAGACTAAAGTCTGTGGCAGTCCAAATCTTGCAAATATATTGGAAAGAATGACAATGGTTTGTTGTGTTGTAGTACTTGACATTTTAACTACTTCTGGCCACTTCGAATGAGCATCCACAACCACCAAATACATTTGTCCATCCGCTGGCCATGCAAAATCGACATGGATTCTTGTCCAAGGTTTATTCAGCCATGGCCAAGTTTTTGAGCCGTCCCTGCTGGGATTCCGCTGTGTCTGTGCACATGCATTGCAAGCAGCTACATAAGAAGCAATACCTGTATCCAATTTAGGCCACCAAAAATACTCTTGTGCTCTTTGCTTCATTTTTACTACACCTTGATGTGAGCCGTGTAGTAACTTTAATGCTAATGTTTGCAGTAAAGTCGGAATTATCATTCGAGACACCCATAACAGACAGCCTGAGTCATGCACAATTTCCTTCTTCCTTACAAAATATGGCTGAAGGTCAGAGCGAACTGTTTAAGGCCACCCATGTTGAACAAAAGACTTAATTTCCTGTAAGGTAAAATCAGAGCATGTGTAAGTAGCAATCACTTTGGAATTTAGATTTAAAGGCTGTGGAGGGGTTTCTTTGATTTCAGAAGATGCTGTCATGTGATGTACCATTGGTAATCTTGAAAACATATCCACATTCGTATGATCATTGTGGCATTGATATTTAATGGAGTAGTTGTAAGTCGCCAGCTGAAGTGCATAGCGCTGAAGTCGAGCAGCTGTTGTGTTGGAGATACCCTTCTGAGGGTGCAGAATGGATAAAAGTGGTTTATGATCCGTGATCAGAGTAAAGGGTCTGCCATAAATATTAATGTGGAATTTCTTCACAGCCCAATTTATTGTTAAAGCGTCACGATCAATCTGGGCATAATTTCTCTCATATGGAGTTAGAGATCTGGACGCAAAAGACACCCGACGTTCAGAATCATCGGGCATAATGTGTGAAAGTACTGCGCCTAAACCATATGGTGAAGCATCACAGGCTAGTACCAAAGGCTTCTTAAGGTCATAGTGGACAAGGAGTCTTGATTCTAGAAGAAGTTGCTTAGAGCGTTCAAATGCCCGTGTACATAAGTCAGTCCAGACCCACTGGTTTTTACTATCTAAATGGCGGTGTATTTGTGATGAAGCATGTTGGGAAGAAAAGGGAATTTCAAGATCTTAGTGGATCCAATGCAATCTAACAATTTTAGATGTATATGTTGTTCAGAAGTTCGATATGCATTATTCCTAAAGCTATGCAACGCTTTAACTCTTGTATTCTTATTCTGTTGCACAATCAGAAACTTCTTCAATAAAAATGATTTAAACATAAAAGGCGGTGTAGTGGATATAATAAATGAGCCAAATTTGGTAAAAATCTGTGATAGTAATTAAGCAACACCAAATAAGAACGTAGCTGAGATACATTAACCGAGGTGGGAGCATGAACCAGTGCTTTCATTTTTTCAGCAGTTGTGTGGAGACCAGTCTTGTCCACTACATGTGCACAATATTCTAAACTCTCACAAAAGAACTCACACTTTTCCATCTTTAATTTCAGTCCGAATTCCTGCAGGCGCTGTAAAACAGCTTCAACATTGGCTTTATGAGCAGCAGCATTTCACCAGTGATAAACATGTCATCTAACATACAGTGGGTATGTGGAATACCTGCCAGGATCTCATCCATTATCTGTTGCCACACTGTAGGTGCTGGGGCAATTCCAAACACCATCCGCGTATACTAAAAAAGTCCTTTGTGAGTGTTGATAGTTAACAGATGTCTGGAGTCTGGATGTACCTCTAACTGTAAGTACGCTTGATGCAAGTAAATTTGTGAAAAATGTTCACGATCTACCAGAGAACTGAACAATTCTTCAATCCGTGGTAAAGGATACTGATCCACAAGTAATTGAGGGTTAAGGCCCACTCTGAAATCTCCACATGAAAAGCTGCACTTGACTTGTTGCCTTTCTTACTTTTATCTCTGTCTAAGGAACTTCTGCACACTCTCTTTGTATGACCAATCTTCCCACACCCATAGCAGGTGCTGTTCCTAAACCTGCAGGCATTTGCTGTGTGATTTGTGTCACCACATCTGTAACAAGCTGTCTGTGGCCCTTGTCTAGCTGGATACTGTTTATTTAGGTGCATACTTGTATGAAAAACCATCTACTTCTTTTTCCTTATCACACACTGCCTGTGCTGGGGTCTGGAGCATTTGTGCATCTTTAGTAGCAAGTTCCATGACTGTAGCTATCACTATAACAAGCTTTATTGTTAAACCTTCCTCTGCTAATAGTCTCTTTTGTACTGTACAGTCCATGAGTCCAATAACAAACATATCACGTAAAACAGGGTTTAAATGATCACCAAATCTGCAGGTACTTGCTAGTTGTTTTAAACTGATCACATACGTTTTAATGTCCTCATGCTGCAATCGCTTGCGTATGTAAAATTTGAAGCGTTCTGCTATCTCTAGAGGCTTAGGTAGGTAGTGGTCAGATAACAGGCAGATCAGGTCAGACAGAGGTTTAGCATTAGGTTTATCTGGTGAGAGAATGTCCCTTAATGTAGTGTAAGCTGCTGAACCTATAGTTGTCAGAAACACAGCAACTTGCTTATCAGCTCCTATGTTATTTGCTGTACAATATAGCTCAAACTGTTCAACCCATGTGTCCCATATCTGTCTTGTGCAAACACAGGTAAGGTGCCAATAAGAGCCATTATAGGGTCAGACCACAGATCCTTGTCGCCAGCTGTTATGTTCTCTGTGTAGTCAGGATTAGAACATTCAGTTGTGTGCTGTTACCTTGTGTCTTGCATATATCACTAAGACTATGCAGCAGGTACTTCAGTCAAACTTTTATTCAGCCACAACCACATGGCTTATTTATTAACAGGTTCATCAGTAAAACAAAACAGTTTCTGATGATGTCACAGACACCCAGACACACCGAGAGGCAGCACTTCTAACATATAATTATGAAACAAGGTTAGTGCAAAGATACAGTAAAAGCTGCAGTAATCTTAACAATAACATTGTCCTCTCTCTCATAGAGTTGTGAAGGGCACAGCACTAATTGGCTAAAATGCAAGTCAATAGATAATAAATAAATAAAAACTCATGTGATCAGGGGGCTGTCAGAAGAGGCTTTGATACAAGGTAATCACAGAGGTAAAACATATATTAATATAACCATCTTGGCTGTGCAAAACTGGGGAATGGGCAATAAAGGGATTATCTATTTTTTTAAACAATAAAAAAAAATATCAAGTGTTTGGTTTCACACTCTGCAAAAACAAACACAGACTAAGATCTTCTCCGAGTTAAAGCACTACAGAATAGAAGGGTGTCTACTACATTTGATGAAGATTATTTTTTTTACGGACCCTATGATCTTAGGGATCAAATAAAATACAAACTTACATAATTTTAGGTACTGACGGACACTGCCTCAAACAATTCTAAATTCAATGTGATACTAAACAAATAAGAATCCATTGGGAAATTCAAGGGAAATTCAGACACATGCTGGCACACTACCCAACCCATTTCTCCAACAAACACTGGATAGATATTACATATGTCAGGTTTATAATTACAACAGACTTACATTAAATAAAAAAAATAATTACATGTATGTTAATCATTAAGGATTGAAAATGTAATGGTATATGTTTGCAATAGTATTTATACAACCTACCTCAAACAATCCTCACATCTTTAATAAAAACGAATAATAAACAGATATTAACCCTCAAAACTCGACAGTACTTGTAGTTCCCATATAATCATTATGCATGTTTTAAAAAATAGCATACAGTCTTAAAAACAGATGCTACTTTCATTTATTTGTTATGTCTGTTACACCAAACCCTGTCATTTTAGTTCTATCCTTTACAAGTCATTTTAAAAAGTTTTTTACTATTAATATTTGAGCAAATAAAATTAACATTTTCAGATTTCAAATATCTTACATGGTATCACAATTCTCCTATTTAACATGTTAAAGAAGTGATCAAATTCAACTCTTACTTTGAGTGGCAACTTTCCGAGCTCTCTACGTTTCTTTTGTGCAGATTTTACAACTCCAAAGAGTACATCAGTATGAATGGTCCTTTCATGAGCTTCATCAAGAACAACTACACTGTATTTACGTAGAAGTGGATCTCCAATAGCCTCACGAAGTAGCATTCCGTCAGTAAGAAACTTAATCTTGGTCTCTTCTGATGTGACATCTTCAAACCGCACTGTATAACCCACCTGGAAAATTAAATTGACAGCATATAAGTAAAATATAATGATGATTTATTCTGCTTTGCAACAATATAGCTGGAAGGAACCAATAAAATAAATATTTTAAGTTAATAGTTTTATTTCCAATAATTATTAGTAGATTCAACAGCAAATGTCATTTTGCTAAAACATATAAGACAATATTGTTAATTTTTTGAAAAAAGTTGTAAAGTAGAAATTATTAAATTAATTTGTGAAGAAAACAAAACCATGTGTTTTCATTACCATTTGGCAGCTCTACTGTACAATATACTAGTGTTAAAACCCGTGTACATGGGCCAAAATGTTTAAGGAAAGAAATATACCTATCCTATCTATATCCCTCTATTCATCTATCCCTATATCTTGATCCAACTATCTCTATACCTTTATTTTTCTGCAGTGTAGGATCCCCTAAACCTCCAACCTCCCTGATTCCCCCCTCAAACAGCTCTCTAACTCACCCCCCCCTAACTATTGCCGCCAGCTGTCTGCCAGTACCTATAAACCCCTTTTTTTATCTGTAGTGTAGTGGTCCCACCACCTCCCTCCTCCTGCGATCGCCATTTAGTACCCCCAAACCCCTTATCTGTAGTGTAGCTGACCCATCCCTCCCTGTCCATTTAAAAAAATTATTTCTGTAACGTGGGCCCTCCAACACCCTCGACTGCTGAGCCGCCCACACCAGAAGATGATTGTTACAGATGGTGACACACAAAGTGTCACCATCTGTAACGATCAGGAATCTGGCCTCATATGGAGGCGGAGCACCAATCGCGGTCTGGCTCCATATGCGGCAGATGCCTGGAGCTTCCTGAAGATCTCTTGCGCCTGCGGTTAAGGCCAGGTACGTTTATCCTCGCTCAGTCTCTACTGCGCATGACTGCATCGGACAAACATACTTGGCCTTTTATAATATAAGATATGAATTCCCATTGCATTAGTAATCTACAAGATAGTAGGGAATGAGGGCATCCAATCCTAGTTCTTTGAAGCATTATTTGATTAATAATATTAAACACATTTAAAGAATGGGTTAAATCTTGCAACAAATGAGAAGAAATTGCAGACTGAGAAGACATACCAGTTTGCCCAATTCAGTTTTCTTTTCTTCTGAGACTCTGTTTGCAAGTGAGAAAGCAGCCACTCGCCTGGGCTGTGTTATTGCAATGATACCTTGGCGCCCAATGCTGGATTCATAGAGATATTGTGGGATCTGAGTTGTCTTTCCAGATCCAGTTTCCCCTGAAAAATAAGACAATTTATTAGGGGAGAATAGAATTCTTCTTGGAGTAAACCTCTCATCATAAATACTGCAACTAACTTACTTTGCTGAAACAAGCTCTGCTGAAGTTTTAAGATTTGAGCTATTGTAATATTAAAAATAGTAAGCTGAGGTGGCAGTCAATTATGTAGTGATATAATAAGCCATTTTAAAATAAGCTTTCAGAGTACCCAACACTTGGATGTTTATGATCAAGCTACAATTATTTAGATTCTACCTGCAATACTACACATATGAACAGACAGTAATACTGATGCAGACATGGCTCACACTGTCACAGGGTCATTCTGTATATAATTGAGCAGTATGTATTTGTGCAATATGTAAACATTACACTGTAATCGGAACACAACACACAGCTCATGACTGGTACATTATAAACACATGTGATTCTGTTGCTACGGGTACATAACAATTACCGTACACGTTATGTGCACCCTAGCACCGCCCCGGACTCACCGATGATCACCGCAGAATCTAGCTGCCGGAGTTGACCTATGAGCTGGGCTCGGGCCTGGTATATAGGAAGATTCCGGCGCTGAAGTTCTACGGGCACTGGCGGCTGTTTTCTGGGCCCGGAATGCATCTCCCCTTTCGGCCTGTGATAAAAGATGGGGGAGCCCGGCTTGAATTTCTTGGCCGGTGGGTGATCAGAGTCCTGAGACATATTATCACAGGGAAGCACTAGCTTTCAAGCGGGGTGAAGGCACCGATGTGCCCGGGATCGGAGGCTGATGCCCGTAGGGATCATACCGACCACCACACGTGCTTCCGGCCTCCTCCTGCAATACTGGGCACGGCTGCCAGGTGGCCCCAGAATAGCGCAACACACTCACAGTCTTGGTAAAGCAGACCGTCACTGAGCCTGCGCGCAATGGTAATCTGTACTAGTAAACTCGTGTAGCTAGCATACAGTAACACAAGTTATTTTAATTCTGTTTAAGTTTTTCTGAATTTCTGGGGTTTATTTGGTCGTGGTCCAGTCCACTATTATTGACGCATCATTGGGACACCTAAAATATTATGTAAATACCTGTCTGTACTAAACAGAGTTGATCTCTTTGCAAAAAAAAGAACTAGTTTTCTTTTTCTTATACGATCTTTATACTTAAAGGGGCAATCTTGTTACAAATAAACTTTAATTATTCAGATAGGGCATGCAATTTTAAACAACTTTCCAAATTACTGTTATCATAAAATTTGCTTTGTATTGTTTTTTGAAAGCTAAACCTAGGTAGGCTCATATGCTAATTTTTAAACCCTTGAAGGCCGCCACTTATCTCAGTGAATTTTGACAGTTTTTCATAGCTAGACCATATAGATAACATTGTGCTCACTCCAATGGAGTTATTTATGAGCCAGCACTAATTGGTTAAAATGCAAGTCTGTTAATGAAAATAGTGTTATATTATTACACACACAGTGTACAAACAAAATACCACATATAAATAAAAAAAATGAGGTAAAATGGATTAAAGAGTCCTTTTATTCTGCACAATTTCTTCAATACTCAAAAACAAAAGCAACAGCAAAGGATCATAGTGCAACAATGTAGTAAGGTGGGCAATCTCCTATATATAAATACAGGTACTCACACTCTCCAGAGCTATGTCTAGCTCTAGGATTACAGCACTATATGAAATACTCTCAGGCATCCAGGTCTGCTTCTCTCAGCATTTATTTAAAACAATATTATTATTTTTTTTTTTAAAAAGAACATACAGCCACTTTATCTGGTTACTCAGTTCAGTAACGTGTATAGAACTCCTCCTACTTTGTGGTTGTTTAACCCCTTAATGACCACAGCACTTTTCCATTTTCTGTCCGTTTGGGACCAAGGCTATTTTTACATTGTTGCGGTGTTTGTGTTTAGCTGTAATTTTCCTCTTACTCATTTACTGTACCCACATATATTATATACCGTTTTTCTCGCCATTAAATGGACTTTCAAAATATACCATTATTTTCATCATATCTTATAATTTACTATAAAAAAAATTATAAAATATGAGGAAAAAATGGAAAAAAACACACTTTTTCTAACTTTGACCCCCAAAATCTGTTACACATCTACAACCACCAAACAAAAACCATGCTAAATAGTTTCTAAATTTTGTTCTGAGTTTAGAAATACCCAATGTTTACATGTTCTTTGCTTTTTTTGCAAGTTATAGGGCAATAAATACAAGTAGCACTTTGCTATTTCCAAACCACTTTTTTTCAAAATTAGCGCTAGTTACATTGGGACACTGATATCTTTTAGGAATACCTGAATATCCCTTGACATGTATATATTTTTTTTTAGAAGACATCCCAAAGTATTGATCTAGGCCCATTTTGGTATATTTCATGCCACCATTTCACCGCCAAATGCGATCAAATAAAAAAAATTGTTCACTTTTTCACAATTTTTTTCACAAACTTTAGGCTTCTCACTGAAATTATTTACAAACAACTTATGCAATTATAGCATAAATGATTGTAAATGCTTCTCTGGGATCCCCTTTGTTCATAAATAGCAGACATATATGGCTTTAGCTTTGCTTTTTATTAATTAGAAGGCTGCTAAATGCGACTGCGCACCACACGTGTATTATGCCCAGCAGTGAAGGGGTTAATTAGGGAGCATGTAGGGAGCTTCTAGGGTTAATTTTAGCTTCAGTGTAGTGTAGTAGACAACCCCAAGTATTGATCTAGGTCCATTTTGGTATATTTCATGCCACCATTTCACCGCCAAATGCAATCAAATTAAAAAAAACGCTAAATTTTTCACAATTTTAGGTTTCTTACTGAAATTATTTACAAACAGCTTGTGCAATTATGGCACAAATGGTTGTAAATGCTTCTCTGGGATCCCCTTTGTTCAGAAATAGCAGACTTATATGACTTTGGCGTTGCTTTTTGGTAATTAGAAGCAGGGCCGTCTTTAATATTGATTGGACCCTGGACAAAAATTTTCTTGGGGCCCCCCCCATGCAATTTCGCTCTCCACCCCAACATCCCAAAAAACAACTAAATCAATTTGTTTTTATTATTAGCCCAGTGGTGGATCATCCACTGCTGGGCTAATCATTTAAAAAAAAAATTGCAATATGTGAAACTGGACCTAAGCAGTACTAATAAGTAAATAAATATATAAATTCCTCCACTGTGGATTAATTTAATATTCTTTTGAATGTGATTCTGGTGTGAGCTTAGCTGGTTAAAGAGATTTAGGGCAGCCAACAGGAGCAAAGCAAGGTAAAGGAGGAAGCATGGAGGTGCAGACAAATATAAGTTTACTGACTGGAACAGCAGAACTACTATGGGAAGCTGTAAAATCTGAGACAGAGAGAAAATAAAAACTATAAAAATAAACCTTACATTAATGTGTGAAGTATCAGCATGACGCTATACATCAGCCACACCAGCACATGTCGCTTCTTTGCTAGGAACAAGTTCCCTCTCACCCTGAACTAGACAATGCTGCATGGGGAGGGGCGTGTGTGCACTCACTTATTCTTCCCACTGACACCTTTCTACAAAGCACTATTCCCCTAACAAACTTCAGTTAGTTGATCTTAGGGCCACAGCAGAAAGAGCAGGGCTAAGGGGACCAGTAGACTGGATGCTGTCTGTCCAAGGCTGCATGGATACAGTGTGAGATGAGTCACACAGCCTCAATTCTGAAGAGAGCAGTGTATGCAGCTGCACAGATGCTCAAATCATCATGTGCCTGCCGCTCCAGCTTTCTGCTGCATGCGCCTACAGTCAGCCCTACCCAGAAACAATCCTCACCACCAGAGCAGTTACCTGGTAACAGTGGTAACCCCAGTAGGACCTTTTCTGATGCAGTGGGAAATGGCTGGATGCCGAGTTAGGGCTTTGCATTCAGTGCTGCACAGTGCACATCTAAAACAGCACATGGCACTAGCTTGGCATGTCACATGACACCGTCACGGTCTGGCACAGTTTTTAAAAAAAAAATATAAGCAGAGTACTTTTGACTGTGACAGTATTAGGACTGAATGTGTGTGTTCCCCATGTCACATCAGCAGTCTGGTATAAACCATAAAAAAAAAAAATTTTTTTTTTTTTTAGGACTCTTGGGCCCCTCAACAGAGACTGGGCCCAGGGCAGCTGCCCCTTTTGCCCTGTGTTAAAGACGGTCCTGATTAGAAGGCAGCTAAGTGCTGCTGCGCATCACACGTGTATTATGGCTAGCAGTGAAGGTGTTAATTAGGTAGTTTGTAGGGAGCTTGCAGGGTTAATTTTAGCTTTAGTGTAGAGATCAGCCTCCCACCTGACACATCAGACCCCCTGATCCCTCCCAAACAGCTCCCTCCCCCACACCACAATTGTCCCCGCCATCTTAAGTACTGGCAGAAAATCTGCCAGTACTAAAAAAAAAGTTTTTTTGTTTTTTTTTAAATAAATTTTTAGCATATTTACATATGCTACTTTGTAGGATCCCCCCTTAGCCCCCAACCTCCCTGATCCCCCCCAAAACAGCTCTCTAACCCTCCCCCTCTGCCTTATTGGGGGCCATCTTGGGTACTGGCAGCTGTCTGCCAGTACCCAGTTTGCAAGAGAAATGGTTTTTTTTTTATTATGATGTTCTTTTTCTGTAGTGTAGCTTCCCCCCCCCCAGACCAATCCCACTAATAGTGGTGGCTCTCTCTGCACCGGATTGCTAAAAAAGGTTATTGCAGGATGCCTCGATATCGAGGCATCACTGCAATAACCGGAAAGCAACTGGAAGCGAGCAGGATCGCTTCCAGCTGCTTTCCAGACCAAGGACGTACGCCACACGTCCTCGGTTATTAACTGTATTTTTTTTGAGGACGTGTGGCGTACGTCCTTGGTCGTTAAGGGGTTAAAGGGACATTAAACCTACAAACTAATGTTATATAATTCTGCACATAGTGCAGATTTATATAACATTAGCTTAGCATCAAGTTTATAAAACAAAAGATTGCAGAGATATATTTCAAAATGCAATTTTACTGACCGCCGCTCCTGGCTCTACTGAGCGGGTCTATTTTTTCCTAAAAGCATCACAGGCATGCTGCCTAGTCACAGCCCGCCGGATTGCGCCATTAAACTGAATGTAGCTTGCTCCCGCTCTGATGCTAGACAGCGTGCCTGCGATGTGTTTATGCAAATTAAGACCCGCTCAGTAGAGTCAGGAGCGGCGGTCAGTAAAATGGCATTTTGAAAAATAATATCTCTGCAATCTTTTATTTTATAAACTTAGCACTAAGCTAATGTTATATAAATCTGCACTATGTGCAGAATTATAGAACATTAGTTTGTAGGTTAACTGTCCCTTTAACACAAAAGCTGGAAACCAGTTCTGGTAAGCAAAACAAAGTCTATCACGCATCCTATTTGTTAACCAGTAAACATGTGGGGACATAGCCACAAGGAAGGGACTTACCATTTAACAAATAGGACGCGTGATACACTGTTTTGCTTGTTTCCAGCTTTTGTCTTAAAGGATTACTTTCTGTTATAATTTTTAAGCTAAACAACTAACATATTAAAGTTAATAAACATTAATTAAAACCTACTGACCTATATTTTCTCCAAAACAAAGTTTCATAACGTTCTAAAAGTTATATCTTTTTTTTTTTTTTTTTTATTTATTATATTTTCATTTTACATAAGGTGTCATACAGTCTTTGTACATCATTTAAGTAGGACATTATATCCAAATCAACTGTTCCGATAATGATACATAACCAACTTAACTACTATTTCTTAACTAACTCAGTGTTCCATAAGTAATAAATATTGCTCATCAATGCTATATTACTCAGAATCATAAAAGACATTTATCTTATCTTATATCTCCTGCTATACTAACTTACCCATTGTCGGTGTACCTCTGCTGGATTACTCTCGGTCCCCGAGCCGGGAGGAGAGGGGGAAACAGGCCAGTCCTCCATCCAGTGATTTCTTTACTTGTGTGAATCTTACTATTGTGCTGCATATTGTGATGGTGGATGTATGCTTTCCCATAGGAATTTGGCATCTAAGAAAAATGGGAGCTTGCCCCTCTTTAAGAACCCATATTCCTCTAAACTTATGAGTTCAGTAGTTCTATCTAACCACATCTTTTTAGTTGGGGAAAGTGGTGTCTTCCAAGCTCTGGCAATTAAGGATCGGGCTCCATTCAGTCCTATTTGAATTATAAGGGATCTCAATTTGCATGTGATGTGAGTAGCGTCATTTAGTAATGCTATTCTAGCTGTTAGTCGGCGGCTGTTTTCTGGGCCCGGAATGCATCTCCCCTTTCGGCCTGTGATAAAAGATGGGGGAGCCCGGCTTGAATTTCTTGGCCGGTGGGTGATCAGAGTCCTGAGACATATTATCACAGGGAAGCACTAGCTTTCAAGCGGGGTGAAGGCACCGATGTGCCCGGGATCGGAGGCTGATGCCCGTAGGGATCATACCGACCACCACACGTGCTTCCGGCCTCCTCCTGCAATACTGGGCACGGCTGCCAGGTGGCCCCAGAATAGCGCAACACACTCACAGTCTTGGTAAAGCAGACCGTCACTGAGCCTGCGCGCAATGGTAATCTGTACTAGTAAACTCGTGTAGCTAGCATACAGTAACACAAGTTATTTTAATTCTGTTTAAGTTTTTCTGAATTTCTGGGGTTTATTTGGTCGTGGTCCAGTCCACTATTATTGACGCATCATTGGGACACCTAAAATATTATGTAAATACCTGTCTGTACTAAACAGAGTTGATCTCTTTGCAAAAAAAAGAACTAGTTTTCTTTTTCTTATACGATCTTTATACTTAAAGGGGCAATCTTGTTACAAATAAACTTTAATTATTCAGATAGGGCATGCAATTTTAAACAACTTTCCAAATTACTGTTATCATAAAATTTGCTTTGTATTGTTTGTTGAAAGCTAAACCTAGGTAGGCTCATATGCTAATTTTTAAACCCTTGAAGGCCGCCACTTATCTCAGTGAATTTTGACAGTTTTTCATAGCTAGACCATATAGATAACATTGTGCTCACTCCAATGGAGTTATTTATGAGCCAGCACTAATTGGTTAAAATGCAAGTCTGTTAATGAAAATAGTGTTATATTATTACACACACAGTGTACAAACAAAATACCACATATAAATAAAAAAAATGAGGTAAAATGGATTAAAGAGTCCTTTTATTCTGCACAATTTCTTCAATACTCAAAAACAAAAGCAACAGCAAAGGATCATAGTGCAACAATGTAGTAAGGTGGGCAATCTCCTATATATAAATACAGGTACTCACACTCTCCAGAGCTATGTCTAGCTCTAGGATTACAGCACTATATGAAATACTCTCAGGCATCCAGGTCTGCTTCTCTCAGCATTTATTTAAAACAATATTATTATTTTTTTTTTTAAAAAGAACATACAGCCACTTTATCTGGTTACTCAGTTCAGTAACGTGTATAGAACTCCTCCTACTTTGTGGTTGTTTAACCCCTTAATGACCACAGCACTTTTCCATTTTCTGTCCGTTTGGGACCAAGGCTATTTTTACATTGTTGCGGTGTTTGTGTTTAGCTGTAATTTTCCTCTTACTCATTTACTGTACCCACATATATTATATACCGTTTTTCTCGCCATTAAATGGACTTTCAAAATATACCATTATTTTCATCATATCTTATAATTTACTATAAAAAAATTTATAAAATATGAGGAAAAAATGGAAAAAAACACACTTTTTCTAACTTTGACCCCCAAAATCTGTTACACATCTACAACCACCAAACAAAAACCATGCTAAATAGTTTCTAAATTTTGTTCTGAGTTTAGAAATACCCAATGTTTACATGTTCTTTGCTTTTTTTGCAAGTTATAGGGCAATAAATACAAGTAGCACTTTGCTATTTCCAAACCACTTTTTTTCAAAATTAGCGCTAGTTACATTGGGACACTGATATCTTTTAGGAATACCTGAATATCCCTTGACATGTATATATTTTTTTTTAGAAGACATCCCAAAGTATTGATCTAGGCCCATTTTGGTATATTTCATGCCACCATTTCACCGCCAAATGCGATCAAATAAAAAAAATTGTTCACTTTTTCACAATTTTTTTCACAAACTTTAGGCTTCTCACTGAAATTATTTACAAACAACTTATGCAATTATAGCATAAATGATTGTAAATGCTTCTCTGGGATCCCCTTTGTTCATAAATAGCAGACATATATGGCTTTAGCTTTGCTTTTTATTAATTAGAAGGCTGCTAAATGCGACTGCGCACCACACGTGTATTATGCCCAGCAGTGAAGGGGTTAATTAGGGAGCATGTAGGGAGCTTCTAGGGTTAATTTTAGCTTCAGTGTAGTGTAGTAGACAACCCCAAGTATTGATCTAGGTCCATTTTGGTATATTTCATGCCACCATTTCACCGCCAAATGCAATCAAATTAAAAAAAACGCTAAATTTTTCACAATTTTAGGTTTCTTACTGAAATTATTTACAAACAGCTTGTGCAATTATGGCACAAATGGTTGTAAATGCTTCTCTGGGATCCCCTTTGTTCAGAAATAGCAGACTTATATGACTTTGGCGTTGCTTTTTGGTAATTAGAAGCAGGGCCGTCTTTAATATTGATTGGACCCTGGACAAAAATTTTCTTGGGGCCCCCCCCATGCAATTTCGCTCTCCACCCCAACATCCCAAAAAACAACTAAATCAATTTGTTTTTATTATTAGCCCAGTGGTGGATCATCCACTGCTGGGCTAATCATTTAAAAAAAAAATTGCAATATGTGAAACTGGACCTAAGCAGTACTAATAAGTAAATAAATATATAAATTCCTCCACTGTGGATTAATTTAATATTCTTTTGAATGTGATTCTGGTGTGAGCTTAGCTGGTTAAAGAGATTTAGGGCAGCCAACAGGAGCAAAGCAAGGTAAAGGAGGAAGCATGGAGGTGCAGACAAATATAAGTTTACTGACTGGAACAGCAGAACTACTATGGGAAGCTGTAAAATCTGAGACAGAGAGAAAATAAAAACTATAAAAATAAACCTTACATTAATGTGTGAAGTATCAGCATGACGCTATACATCAGCCACACCAGCACATGTCGCTTCTTTGCTAGGAACAAGTTCCCTCTCACCCTGAACTAGACAATGCTGCATGGGGAGGGGCGTGTGTGCACTCACTTATTCTTCCCACTGACACCTTTCTACAAAGCACTATTCCCCTAACAAACTTCAGTTAGTTGATCTTAGGGCCACAGCAGAAAGAGCAGGGCTAAGGGGACCAGTAGACTGGATGCTGTCTGTCCAAGGCTGCATGGATACAGTGTGAGATGAGTCACACAGCCTCAATTCTGAAGAGAGCAGTGTATGCAGCTGCACAGATGCTCAAATCATCATGTGCCTGCCGCTCCAGCTTTCTGCTGCATGCGCCTACAGTCAGCCCTACCCAGAAACAATCCTCACCACCAGAGCAGTTACCTGGTAACAGTGGTAACCCCAGTAGGACCTTTTCTGATGCAGTGGGAAATGGCTGGATGCCGAGTTAGGGCTTTGCATTCAGTGCTGCACAGTGCACATCTAAAACAGCACATGGCACTAGCTTGGCATGTCACATGACACCGTCACGGTCTGGCACAGTTTTTAAAAAAAAAATATAAGCAGAGTACTTTTGACTGTGACAGTATTAGGACTGAATGTGTGTGTTCCCCATGTCACATCAGCAGTCTGGTATAAACCATAAAAAAAAAAAATTTTTTTTTTTTTTTAGGACTCTTGGGCCCCTCAACAGAGACTGGGCCCAGGGCAGCTGCCCCTTTTGCCCTGTGTTAAAGACGGTCCTGATTAGAAGGCAGCTAAGTGCTGCTGCGCATCACACGTGTATTATGGCTAGCAGTGAAGGTGTTAATTAGGTAGTTTGTAGGGAGCTTGCAGGGTTAATTTTAGCTTTAGTGTAGAGATCAGCCTCCCACCTGACACATCAGACCCCCTGATCCCTCCCAAACAGCTCCCTCCCCCACACCACAATTGTCCCCGCCATCTTAAGTACTGGCAGAAAATCTGCCAGTACTAAAAAAAAAGTTTTTTTGTTTTTTTTTAAATAAATTTTTAGCATATTTACATATGCTACTTTGTAGGATCCCCCCTTAGCCCCCAACCTCCCTGATCCCCCCCAAAACAGCTCTCTAACCCTCCCCCTCTGCCTTATTGGGGGCCATCTTGGGTACTGGCAGCTGTCTGCCAGTACCCAGTTTGCAAGAGAAATGGTTTTTTTTTTTATTATGATGTTCTTTTTCTGTAGTGTAGCTTCCCCCCCCCAGACCAATCCCACTAATAGTGGTGGCTCTCTCTGCACCGGATTGCTAAAAAAGGTTATTGCAGGATGCCTCGATATCGAGGCATCACTGCAATAACCGGAAAGCAACTGGAAGCGAGCAGGATCGCTTCCAGCTGCTTTCCAGACCAAGGACGTACGCCACACGTCCTCGGTTATTAACTGTATTTTTTTTGAGGACGTGTGGCGTACGTCCTTGGTCGTTAAGGGGTTAAAGGGACATTAAACCTACAAACTAATGTTATATAATTCTGCACATAGTGCAGATTTATATAACATTAGCTTAGCATCAAGTTTATAAAACAAAAGATTGCAGAGATATATTTCAAAATGCAATTTTACTGACCGCCGCTCCTGGCTCTACTGAGCGGGTCTATTTTTTCCTAAAAGCATCACAGGCATGCTGCCTAGTCACAGCCCGCCGGATTGCGCCATTAAACTGAATGTAGCTTGCTCCCGCTCTGATGCTAGACAGCGTGCCTGCGATGTGTTTATGCAAATTAAGACCCGCTCAGTAGAGTCAGGAGCGGCGGTCAGTAAAATGGCATTTTGAAAAATAATATCTCTGCAATCTTTTATTTTATAAACTTAGCACTAAGCTAATGTTATATAAATCTGCACTATGTGCAGAATTATAGAACATTAGTTTGTAGGTTAACTGTCCCTTTAACACAAAAGCTGGAAACCAGTTCTGGTAAGCAAAACAAAGTCTATCACGCATCCTATTTGTTAACCAGTAAACATGTGGGGACATAGCCACAAGGAAGGGACTTACCATTTAACAAATAGGACGCGTGATACACTGTTTTGCTTGTTTCCAGCTTTTGTCTTAAAGGATTACTTTCTGTTATAATTTTTAAGCTAAACAACTAACATATTAAAGTTAATAAACATTAATTAAAACCTACTGACCTATATTTTCTCCAAAACAAAGTTTCATAACGTTCTAAAAGTTATATCTTTTTTTTTTTTTTTTTTATTTATTATATTTTCATTTTACATAAGGTGTCATACAGTCTTTGTACATCATTTAAGTAGGACATTATATCCAAATCAACTGTTCCGATAATGATACATAACCAACTTAACTACTATTTCTTAACTAACTCAGTGTTCCATAAGTAATAAATATTGCTCATCAATGCTATATTACTCAGAATCATAAAAGACATTTATCTTATCTTATATCTCCTGCTATACTAACTTACCCATTGTCGGTGTACCTCTGCTGGATTACTCTCGGTCCCCGAGCCGGGAGGAGAGGGGGAAACAGGCCAGTCCTCCATCCAGTGATTTCTTTACTTGTGTGAATCTTACTATTGTGCTGCATATTGTGATGGTGGATGTATGCTTTCCCATAGGAATTTGGCATCTAAGAAAAATGGGAGCTTGCCCCTCTTTAAGAACCCATATTCCTCTAAACTTATGAGTTCAGTAGTTCTATCTAACCACATCTTTTTAGTTGGGGAAAGTGGTGTCTTCCAAGCTCTGGCAATTAAGGATCGGGCTCCATTCAGTCCTATTTGAATTATAAGGGATCTCAATTTGCATGTGATGTGAGTAGCGTCATTTAGTAATGCTATTCTAGCTGTTAGTCGGAGCCATTCTCCCACTAGTGTCTGAAAGTCTGTCTCCACCTCCCTCCACAGTCTTGCTATTATGGGACAATCCCACCACATGTGTAACAAACTTCCCTGTTCGCCACATCCTCTCCAGCACATACGTGAAGAGTCAGGGTATATGGTGCTCAGTCTAGTCGGGGTTAAATACCAGCGGGATAGAAGCTTGTAATTCATTTCAAGTATTTGTGGGGAAGAGGATGATTTTTTCGTTCTTTGAAATATGATGTGCCAGGCTTCCCTATCAATATCTATGTGGAGGTCGAGTTCCCATCTGGCCGTGAAACTTGGCAGTGTATTGTTTTGAGATTCTAGTAGAAGACAGCGAGACCGGGATAGAGAGCCCGGAATCGCTTCCTCCCTGTCACATAGTTTTTCAAAAGGGGTGAGTGGGCGAAGGAACTCCTGCCTATGGGGGGTTGTATGTAGGAAATGTTGAAGCTGTGCAAATTTGAGCCATTGTGCGTACCGTCCGTCTGCTATAGTCTTCAATCTGTGTCTGTCCATTAATTTCCCATTCTCCAAGAATCTGTTTAGTGGGATTGTATACCCCCATTCTCTGCAACCCCTAAATCCACTATCTAAGCCCCCTGTCATTTCTGTGTTAAGAGCTATTGGGAACAATGGGGATCTAACAGAAGATATATGAGGATACAGGGTTTTTACTCTCTCCCATTCTTTAAAGAAATGTTTGTGTAAGTCTAGGAGTCCGCATTGTTTTGGTCTGAGATCCGGGGGGACCCAACATAATGCCCTCACTAAAGGGACCTGTAGTATATGGGAGTCAATTGACACCCACGCTTTATGTGATGTTGATCCAGCCAGTCTAGTACCCTCTGGAGAGTTACCGCGTGATAGTA
The DNA here is from genome assembly GCF_027579735.1 of Bombina bombina. NCBI lineage: Eukaryota > Metazoa > Chordata > Amphibia > Anura > Bombinatoridae > Bombina > Bombina bombina. Next base: position 707,026,684 of record NC_069501.1, on the reverse strand, counting down.
CTCCTCTAGTTTGGGCAGTCCTACTCCGCCTGAGATTGTGGACCTATATAAAGTATGTCTATTAACCCTGGGTCTGATCTTGCCCCAGACATAGTTGTTTATCTGTCCTTGTACCCGTGTTAAGAACCAGGTGGGAAGGTGTATTGGGAGGGCTTGCAGTAAATATAGAATCTTGGGTAATGTTGTCATTTTAATGGAGTGTATCCTACCCCACCACGTAAGCGTTTTGGTTGCCCAAGTGTTAAGGTCTCTAGATATTGAGTTAAGTAAGGACTCGTAATTTTTCTTAAAGAGAGTGAGGGGATTAGGGGTGAGATGTATACTCAAATATTTGACTGACTCTAACTGTAAACGTAAGGGGCATATTCGTGAGAGTTTACGAAAGGCTGGTGGGCTGAGTGAAATGTTTAGTACCTCTGACTTGGTTTGATTTACTAAAAAATGTGAGTATGTGCCAAATCTTTTAATCTCACTAAGTATTACTGGTATAGTGCTACTAGGAGAAGTTACTGAAAAAAGGACATCGTCCGCATACATTGCGATTTTAAATTCATTAGGTCCTATTGTGATACCTTTTATTTCTCTGTTTTTGCGTATGTGGGCTGCAAATACTTCCATTGTTAATATAAACAGGATAGGCGAAAGAGGGCACCCTTGCCGTGTGCCGTTTCGAATGGGGAATGGATCTGAGAGCATGCTATTCACTCGTACTCTGGCGCTGGGGTATGTATAGAGACTACCAACTCTCTCAGTCAACTTGGGTCCGAAACCAAATATCTCTAGTGTTTTTTTGAGAAAAAGCCAATTTGTTCTATCGAACGCTTTTTCAGCATCCGTTGTCATTATCACCGCTGGTATATCATGAGCTTTCGCATATGAAGATAGCAATAAAGCCCGTATTGTATTGTCTCGTGCTTCACGACGAGGCGTGAAGCCTACCTGGTCGGTATGTATTATGTCGTTCAACACCGTGTTTATGCGGTTTGCTATAATTTTACTAAATATCTTTATGTCCGAGTTGAGTAGAGAAATGGGCCTGTAACTACCTGGTAATTCCTGTGGCTTATCTGGTTTTAATATAACCGCTATGTGTGCCAATAGCATATCTGGCGAGAATTTTAAGTCACCGTCTATTGCCTGGAACATTGTCAAGAGGTGGGGGGCTAGGAGAAGCTTAAAAGTTTTATAATACGAATTGGTGAACCCATCAGGGCCTGGGCTTTTCCCCCCTGGGAGATGGGAGATAACAGTCAGGACCTCTTTTAGAGTTATTGGCATATCTAAGTCTCTTTTTTGTGTTTCTGTCAAGGGGTTAAGGCCAGCAGCCTGAATATATTCTTCCATTCCCTCCATGTGTTTCTGGGTGTCTAATTGTTCTAAGTTGTATAGTCTAGCGTAAAATTTTTTGAAGCATTCTGCTATGTCTCTACTGTCATGGGTCTCTGTCCCGTCCTGTTTTTGTATTTTGTATACATGCGTTTGGCCAGTCTTAGTCCTCAAAGCTTTTGCTAGCATTGAGCCTGTTCTATTTCCCTCAAAGAAGAATGTTTTCCTTAGTTTTAGTGCCAGCCTCTGAGCTTCCTTCGTGAGTATATTGTTGAGATCCTTCCTAGTGTTAGTTATTAGTGATAGGAGGTTTGAATCTGTTGGTCGTTGTTTATGTTCTATTTCTAAATCCTGTAACTTAGAGACTAGTGAGTTTTTTGCCAAATTATGTACTTTTTTAATGTAAGCTCTATGTTTAATGCATTCCCCCCGAATTACCGCCTTGTGTGCTTCCCAGATGTTAAGTGGTGATACCTCTGTATTAGTGTTAAACTGGAAATACTCAGTGATAGATGTAGTTAGGGATTGGCACGTTGGGGGGTGGCGTAAAAGGTATTCGTCTAATCTCCAGATATAAGGACTAACCGGAGCTTCAGGCCAATTTAGATAGATAGAGACTGCTGAGTGATCAGCCCACGTGGTTGGTTGGATGTCGGAGTCATCAACGAGGGATAGATTTGACTGGTCTATAAAGAGGTAGTCTAGCCGTGAATAGGAAGCCCAGGGGTGGGAGTAAAATGTATAGTTCCGTTGTTGGGGGTGTTGTATCCTCCAAATGTCTATTAATCCTAATTGTCGAAAGCTATGATATACTGAGTCTGGGGGTCTATGAGCTGTATTTGTGTTGTGGGATGTCGTGTCTAGCAGAGGGTCCATAGTCACATTGAGATCTCCCCCTAGAATCAATAGGCCTTTCTTATTTTCTAGGACTAATGAGAGCAGTCTCTTAAAAAAGGGTGTCCTATTAGCGTTTGGTGCATATACGTTGACTAACGTCACGGGTCTGTTATGTATTAAACCAGTCACTATGAGTATTCTACCTTCCTTATCCCCCACTTTACTTATCAGCTGGAAGGGTGTATTGCGGTTTATCAAGATACCCACCCCGTTTTTTTTCTTCTCATTGGAATTAAAGTACCCCGTGGGAAACTTTCGGGAATGGAATTTGGGTTCTGAGCTTTTTGCAAAATGGGTTTCCTGTATAAATATGACCGAGCTATCTTGCCTCGCAAACCAGTTTAGCGCTATAGATCTTTTTGAGGGGGAATTTAGTCCTTTAGTGTTCTGTGATAATATGCAGATTTTTCTATGCATTGTGTCTCACTAAAAAATAAGTGTGTAGTCTTACCTTGCAGAATGTTACCGTCCCCTGGAGGTGTCTGGCTCTCCCCCCAGCCCAGAGGACCACGAGAAATCCTGGGTAGTTGCGAGAGATAACCTTTGTATCATAGCAATGTTTCTGTAATTGAATCAAAAGGAACACTTTAATACCTAATAACTTTTTAACAACAAACTTAACAATAATAATTTCTAACTTATCATAGAGTCTCATACTAGTACAAATGGGAGGAAACAGCAGTCTTAAAGCTGCTGCCGCTCCTGCCTTTTAAATAAAAATTGCATGTGAGTCCAATGCTTGAATGTTTATATCTGGGTTCTTGACTATTCACTTATGGTAGAAGTGGGGGAAAAAGGGAGGGAAAGGGAAACATTTATAAAACAGTTATGGATATTAAGTGGCCCAATTCTACTTCATGGGCCTCACAATTACAAAACCTGTAAATATTATTATTTAAATCTTCATGGTGGGACTGTGTCTTTAGAGTTTTTATGTGCATGCTTCAGCGTCGTCGATTTGTTTTTCCGCTGGACCGTTGTCCATTTCTGCCTCTGCGTTCTTGATGGTGGGTGTTGTGCTGGATCTTCTGTCTGCCTTTCATTACCCTCTTCAGGTATTTTTGGTTGTATAATATTTAGTTTCGTGCAGAAAGAGTCCAAATCTTCCAGATCTCTGTAAATGGCTTCTTTATTGTCCTTTAGTGCTCTCAGGGAGAAAGGGAATCCCCACCTGTATGGTATCCCTAGTTCTCTTAGATGTGTTGTTAAGAATCCCACTTCTCTGCGTTTTGATAGAGTAATAGGGCTTAAGTCTGCATATATTTGAAGGGCAGTGTCTAGATAGCAGACAGGTGACTTTTTTCTTGCTGCTGCTAAGATGTTCTCCTTGTCTTGAAAATAATGGCATTTTAAGATGACATCTCTAGGTGGTGCAGAGGGCTGTGGTTTCGGCCTCAACGCCCTATGGGCTCTGTCTAGTAGTATGTCTTTGTCTGGGTCTGTGTCAAGCAGGAAGCGAAATAAGTTCTGCAGGTATTGTGGTAGCGCAGTGGGCAGGGTGGTTTCCGGGATTCCCCTGATTCTTAAATTCTGTCTGCGGCCCCTGTTGTCCAGATCTTCAATCTGGCTCTGCAGATGTGTAATCTCTGTGGCCTGGTGTTGAAGCTGCATTGTTGTGAGATTTGTGCTTTCCGACACTTCTTCAGCGTATTCTTCAAGCTGTACTACTCTATTCCCCAACTCAGTGATGTCCTTTTTCACTTCCGCCAGACCATCTCGTATTATTTGGCTGACTTGTTGCATAAAGGTTGTAAAATCCTCTTTGGAGGGTAGTGCACTCAGGTATGCTCTAGTAAGGGGAGATTCATCTTCAGGAGAGATGTCATCTGCACTACCCTCCTCTGTCTCAGAGATGGGAGAGGCCGGTGAAGCTGCACTAGGTGTAACTACCGTCTTAAAGAAAGAGTTCATCTTAGAGCCCGCAGAGCTTGCTGGTTTTTGAGGCTTATCCATTTTTTGTTGTCTTCTAGACGCCATGTTTGTGTGGTTGCTCAGTATGGCACAGATATCAGGTGGTAGGATGCGTTATGAGGTGCAACTGTTTAGATAAATTATACCTCTTTGTCCTAGAAAGTTCACTTCATAAATAAAGGTACTCCCTGTAGCTATAATTATTATGTTTGCATGCACTTTTCTTTCCTCTTTATTGGTTGAGTATTGTGAGTATCTCAGTATTCTGTTTAGGATTGGTGTGACTGCTAGCTTGTTTGAGTGGTATGAGTGTGGTAGTCTCTGAATAGCAGCCCACTGTTTAGTTTCTTAATGTTCTTGATGAAGACTGTGATCCAAGAAATGGTGTGCTGTTAGGGTTATTCCCAGTGTACTGAGTTTGCATGCCCCACGTTCTGTAATGTGTGATTGCTGGGGTTGTCTTGTATTCAGTTTAAAACATTACTTTCTTCTGTGTAACTGCAGAGTTGTGTTTGAGGCCTGACATCATTTAACCAGATTTGACGTGACCGCTGTCCCCTGTTAACTTGTCTGTACCATATAAGTGTGTAAGTCTCTATGTTGCAGTTCGCATCTCAGGCCTCTTATGTTCCCGGGGAAGAACTATAAACTAAACGATGATTTGCAGAAAAAAGTTCTCACCTCCGGCTCTCTTTATTCATGTCACTTTTGTGTCAGGCGCCATAACGGCTGATCTATCTGGTTACTTAGAGTGGCGGGCCCCCACCTTTCTCTCTCCTTACCCTTCAAGGTTGTGCGGTAGTGAAATCTCTTTGTTCTCGGCACCGGTGTGTTGCCCCATCTGTCACTGAAGTTCCGGAAAGGTCGGAGCTATACCCCTCTCTTCTCCTCTGCACTGTTAAGCTCCGGCGATAATGGCGATTCGCGCCACTGACAAGATTTCACAGGGCCTGAGTTTCAGCAGTTCAGGGATTAATATCTTTGCCCCCGGTGGGTTGTCAGATTCTCACATGACGGGGTTTTGTCCCCCAGAGGTTCAGCTTTCACTTGCCCAGTTGTAAACTTAGAAATCCTCTCCTGGACTGTCGGTAAATGTTGCGGCAGGAGTCAGCTACTCGGAGCACTATATTTTTGCGGCCATGCTGGTCCGTGGCCGGCTCCGCCCCCCTCTAAAAGTTATATCTTTTATTCGCCGATGATGTCACGTTATCCTGCCCACTATTTTCAGCACTGCGTGTTCAAAATACTTAAACCTATAACTTTGTGTTTAAAGCACCATTTTGAAACCTAGGTATTGTAAACAGATTGGTACAGAGCAAAGGATACCCACGGAGTAGGTTTGGAAAACAATTAAATTTGCAGACAAGATTTCTGATATACGGTAGAGATATGTTAATGAAATGCTATTGATAAATAGCGTATTTGGGGTAGTTAGTTAGTAATAGGCATAGAAAATATTTACTTACAGTGGCCCTTTAAGCCCCAAAATAACACTATTTTTATTCACAGATTTATATTGGGACTTTTTTTCTCAAGTTTGTGTTTTTTTACTCATAGGGTGTTACACAATTTTTATTTGTAAAATGCAAGTTTGTCAAAAGAACTGAAATAAGGGGGCAGTCTGCAGAGGCATAGGTACAAAGTAATTACATAGGTAAAACGTGTATTCATATAACAGATACAACCAGAAATGAGACGGGGCGCTCTGTGACAAAAAAACAGAACATAGCATAACATAGCTATATATCTATGCCCCCTCTACTTATTGCTTGATGTTTTTAATGTGATTTTTAAATAAACCATTTTTAACAAAAGCTAAGTACAAGCAACTTATTATCTGTTGGAACTGCATCCTGGAGCCTACTCATCCTGTTTTCCAGTCTGAAGTCAGGACAAGGGTTAGCTGATACACCCTGAGTTATCAGCCTGCGACTACCAGCACATAAGGGTGAATACCCATTTGGCATCTAAGGATGTTTTTTTGCTGGTGGCATTTTTGATCTACACATGAGGCGCCCCTCTGTTTTGTGTTTATTCATATAACACTGCTGGTTATGCAGAACTGGGGAATGGGTAATAAAGGGATTATCTATCTTTTAAACAATACAAATTCTGGTGTAGACTTTCCCTTTAAATGTACTTTATACTTCCTGGGTACAACTCACCATAGTACTGTGTTTACTCCTGTAGTACCTGCAGTTCTCTTCTCTTACTCCTTCAGATCTGCTTAGGTAAGGTCCACATCTTCATACTGGGTGCACCAAATTAAAGCACATTGACAGATCAGTGACATTGCCGGATTTTTGATGGATGTAACTTGCACAGTAGGGATAGGGAACATTTTAAATTCTTGCAGATTGTTTTGTTTTTAACACTGTTTAAAAATTACATAACAAATAAGGAAAAAAATAACAACATTTAGGAATAATTTAGAGCAGTGTTTTTCAAAGTGTGAGGCGGCCTCCCCGGGTGGGGGGGGCTAGAGCATTTAAGGGGAGGTGTCGGGAGCAGTGACAGTTTACATTATCTAATGGAAACCACAAGCAGCAGCTGACTTTGGTAAAACATAGAACATTTTTTAAAAGCCGATAATGACACTTGACAGGTTATGGAATAAGGCAAAACTCTTAACTCTTTCAAAGTGAAGACAACAGGTCATCTGTATTACTACTAAAATGTGTATGTTTTTCATGGTCACGAGTGGGAGAGCATGACCTTATGATACTCACTAGCTGAAGCAGGGCTTCACTACTTATGTGTGTGATGTCACAGAAAATGAAGACATGCCCAGGGGCAGAGGCACTTCCTTATTGTGAGTATTGGGGGGGGCTCTTACATAACCATCTCTTAGGGGTTCAATGTCCCTCCAAGATAAAGGTGATCACTGTAAAAAAATCAAAGCTATGGAGGCTGTAACATTTAAAAACGTTGATCACATTAGAAAGGCAGGCACCTATCTACTAAGTGACTGTTAGGGTGTTATGGGCTCTAAAAACATAATTTATGTAAGAACTTACCTGATAAATTCATTTCTTTCATATTGGCAAGAGTCCATGAGCTAGTGACATATGGGATATACAATCCTACCAGGAGGGGCAAAGTTTCCCAAACCTCAAAATGCCTATAAATACACCCCTCACCACACCCACAATTCAGTTTAACGAATAGCCAAGTAGTGGGGTGAAAAAATAAGGAATAGAAAAGCATACAAAAAGAGGAACTGGAAAAATAATTGTACTTTTATACAAAAAATTATAACCACCAAAAAAGGGTGGGCCTCATGGACTCTAGCCAATATGAAATAAATTAATTTATCAGGTAAGTTCTTACATAAATTATGTTTTCTTTCATGTAATTGGCAAGAGTCCATGAGCTAGTGACGTATGGGATAGAAAACAAAATTTATGCTTACTTGATAAATTTATTTCTTGACACGGTGAGTCCACAGATCATCTAATTACTATTGGGATATTCACCTCCTGGCCAGCAGGAGGCGGCAAAGAGCATCACAGCAAAGCTGTTAAATATCACCTCCCTTCCCTCCAACTTTAGTCATTCAACCGAAGTAAAGGAGAGAAAGGAAGCAACAAGGTGCAGAGGTGCCTGAGGTTTATAACATAACAAAAAAATAGCCTGTCATCAAAAACAGGGCGGGCTGTGGACTCACCGTGTCAAGAAATAAATACATTTATCAGGTAAGCATAAATTTAGTTTTCTTTCTAATGACACGGTGAGTCCACAGATCATCTAATTACTATTGGGAATCAATACCCAAGCTAGAGGACACAGATGATAAGGGAGGGACAAGACAGGGAACCTAAACAGAAGGCACCACTGCTTGAAGAACCTTTCTCCCAAAGGAAGCTTCAACCGAGGCAAAAGTATCAAACTTATAGAATTTTGAAAAAGTGTGTAGAGAGGACCAAGTTGCAGCCTTGCAAATCTGTTCCACAGAAGCTTCATTTTTGAATGCCCAGGAAGAGGAAACAGCCCTCGTAGAATGAGCCGTAACCTTCTCAGGAGGCTGCTGTCCAGCAGTTTCATAGGCAAAGCGAATAATACTCTTCAGCTACAAAGAAAGAGAAGTAGCCGTAGCTTTCTGCCCCTTATGTTTCCCAGAGAAAACTACAAACAGAGCAGAAAACTGACGAAAATCCTTAGTCTCCTGTAAATAGAATTTCAGAGCATGAACCACGTCTAGGTTGTGCAGAAAATGTTCCTTATGAGAAGAAGGATTAGGACATAAAGAAGGAAAAACAATCTCCTGATTAATGTTCCGATCTGAAACTACTAATTTAGTACATAAAACAACCTTATCCGAATGAAAAATATGGTACGGAGACTCATACTGTAAAGTCGAGAGCTCAGAGACTCTAGGAGTAGAAGAAATAGCAACAAGAAAAAACCTTCCAAGATAACAACTTAATATCTAAGGAATGCATAGGCTCAAATGGAGCCTGCTGAAGAACCTTAAGCACAAGATTAAGCCTCCAGGGAGGAGTAACAGGTTTGAACACAGGCCTGATTCTGACCAAGGCCTGACAGAACGATTGAACATCTGGAACCTCTGCCAGATGTTTATGTAACAAAATAGACAAGGCAGAAATCTAACCCTTCAAGGAACTTGCCGATAAACCCTTCTCCAAACCTTGGAGAAAAGATAAAATCCTAGGAATCCGAACTCTACTCCAAGAGTAGCCTTTGGATTCACACCAATACAGATATTTTCATCAAATCTTATGGTAAATTTTCCTGGTAACAGGCTTGTGAGCCTGAATCATGGTCTCAATGACCGAATCCGAAAAACTGCGCTTAGATAAAATTAAGCATTTAATCTCCAAGCAGTCAGCTTCAGAGAAATTAGATTTGGATGAAGGAAGGGCCCTTGAAGTAGAAGGTCCTTCCTTAGAGGAAGCTTTCAAAGGGGAGAGATGACATCTCCAGTAGGTCTGCATACCAAATCCTGCAAGGCCACGCCGGAGCAATGAGAATCACCGATGCTCTCTCTTGCTTGATCCGAGCAATGACTCGAGAAAGGAGAGCGAACGGAGGAAATAGGTATTCAAGACTGAAGTTCCAAGGAACTGCCAGAGCATCTATCAGAACCGCCTGAGGGTCCCTGGACCTTGACCCGTACCACGGGAGATTGGCATTCTGATGAGATGCCATGAGATCTAGATCCGGCTGTCCCCATTTGAGAATCAAGTTGGAAAACGCTTCCGGATGTAATTCCCATTCTCCCGGGTGAAAGGTCTGTCTGCTCAGAAAATCCGCTTCCCAATTGTCCACTCCTAGAATGTGGATTGCAGATAGACAACAGTTGAATAATCTTGGACACTTCTTTCATGGCCAAAGAACTCTGAGTTCCACCCTGATGGTTGATGTAAGCCACTGAGGTTATGATAATCTGATAAACCGGGCAGAAGCTAACTAAGGCCAGGCCAGAAGAGCATTGAAGATTGCTCTTAGCTCTAGAATGTTTATGGGGAGAACAGATTCTTCCTGAGTCCATGTCCCCTGAGCCCTTAGGAGGCCACAGACTGCTCCCCAAACTATGAGGCTGGCATCCGTTGTCACTATCACCCAGGTATGTCTGCGAAAACAGGTTCCCTGGGAGAGATGATCCTGAGACAACCACCAAGGAAGAGAATCTCTTGTCATCTGATCCAAATGAATTCACGGAGACAGATCCGCATAATCCCCGTTCCACTGCCCGAGCATGCATAATTGCAGAGGTCTGAGATGGAAACGAGAAAAAGGAATAATATCCATGGCGGCTACCGTAAGACCTTTTACCTCCATACATTGAGCCACTGATGGCTGAGGAGAGGACTGAAGAGACAGACAAGAACATCTTGGAATTTCTGACCTCTGTCAGAAATATCTTCAATAGAACTGAATCTATTATGGTTCCCAAGAAGACTACCCTTGTAGATGGAATTAAGGAACTCTTTTCACGATTCACCTTCCAACCGTGAGAACGCAGGAAGGATAAAAGCATCTCTGTCTGGGAGATTGCTAGTTGAAAGGACTGGACCTGAACCAGAATGTCGTCCAGATAAGGCGCCACTGCAATACCCTGTAACCGGAGCATTGCCAACAGAGATCCCAGAACCTTTGAAACAATTCTGGGAGCTGTAGCAAGTCTGAAGGGAAGAGCCACAAACTGAAAGTGTTTGTGGAGAAAGGCAAATCTCAGAAACTTGTGATGATCCCTGTGGATGGGAACATGAAGGTACGCATCCTTTAAATCTACTGTTGTCATAAATTGACACTCTTGAACTAAAGGAAGAATGGAACGAATAATTTTCATTTTGAAGGACGGTACTCTGAGGAATTTGTTTAGACTCTTGAGATCCAAGATTGGTCTGAAGGTTCTCTCTTTCTTGGGAACCACAAACAGATTGGAGTAAAATCCCAGACCCTGCTCCTGTACTGGAACAGGAACTATAACTCCCATTTTGGATAGATCCCAAACACAACGTAAGAATGCCTCTCTTTTTATCTGGTCAACAGATAATCTTTAGAGAGGAAATCTACCCCTGGGGGGAAAGGTCTTGAATTCTCGTTTGTATCCTTGGGACACGATGTCTATCGCCCAAGGATCCTGAACATCCCAAACCCAAGCCTGAGCGAAAAAGGAAAGTCTGCCCCCCACAAGATCCAGTCCTGGATCGGGGGCAGACCCTTCATGCTGACTTTGATTTATTAGCGAGGTTCTTGGATTGCTTCCCTTATTCCAAGATTGGTTGGGTCTCCAGGCAGGTTTGGACTGTTCCTGTTTTGTAGAGGGAGAAAAAGGATTACCCTTGAAGTTTTGAAAGGAACGAAAATTACTCTGAAGTCCCTTCTGCTTATTTCTCGTATCCTGAGGAAGGGTATGTCCTTTTCCTCCTGTAATGTCAGAAATAATCTCAGCCACGGCTGGGCCAAACAAGGTTTTACCCTTGTAAGAAATAGCCAAAAGGCTAGACTTAGACGACACATCTGCAGACCAAGATTTCAACCATAAAGCTCTGCGAGCCAGAATGGCAAGACTAGAAATCTTTGCTCCTAATTTGATAACCTGAAGGGAAGCATCAGAAATAAAATAATTAGCCAATTTAAGAGCCTTGATCCTTTCCTGGATCTCTTCAAGGGGAGTGTCTGTTTGAATGGAATCAGAAAACGCATCAAACCAGTATGCTGCCGCACTACAAATGGTAGCAATACACACCACAGGTTGCCATTGTAACCCCTGGTGAACATACATTTTCTTAAGAAAACCCTCCAGTTTCTTATTGATAGGATCCTTAAAAGAACAGCTATCCTGTATGGGAATAGTAGTTCTCTTAGCTAAAGTGGAAATTGCCCCTTCCACCTTGGGGACCGTTTGTGAAGACTCCTTAATAGAGTCATCAATGGGAATCATCTTCTTAAAAATAGGAGAAGGAGAAAAACCTTTCTCCCTTCCTTAACAATAATTTCTGTAGCCCGATCTGGTACGGGAAAACATTCCAGCATGGGAGGTACATCATAGTACTTGTTCAGTTTGCTAGATTTTTTAGGGTTGACAACGTCAGTAGTGTCAGAGTCGTCCAGAGTAACCAAAACCTCCTTGAGTAGTAAATGGAGGTCCTCTAGCTTAAAATTGAAGGACACAACTTCAGCATCAGAGGAAGGAATTACACTGTCAGAATCTGAGATCTCACCCTCAGATGCTACCGAAGAATCCTCCCCATCAGCTCTATGAGAGGGAATATTCGTAATAGCCATGACCGAGTCAGACACCTTACGCACTGATTCTTTAGACTTCCTATTGCGCTTTCCCTGTAGCATGGGAAAAGCAGACAACGCATAAGAAACTGCAGAAGACATGAGAGAAGCAATGTCGTGCAAGGAGACCCCAGCTGGAGCTTGAGAGGAAGCGCAGGGCACTAAATTTAAGGGTACTAAAATTTGGGACACCTGAGGAGAAAAATGCGGCATATTTTGAACATTGTCAGAAGACTCCTGGACAGCATCCGTCTTAGAAAATATTGGCTCAAAAAGTCTATCCTTAAAATTTAAAGTTCTCTCAACACATGAGTAACAAAAAGGAATTTTATGGTTCAATATTAGCATTCAAACATAAAGGACATCTGTAATCTACAACAGAGTCTTTGTCCATCTTAACAGAATAAATATAAATAATTAAATAACTAAATTATGAACAAATTTAATAAAGACAAAACCGTTACTGTCTCTTTAAATTTTAAAAAGAAACTGCTTTATTGTTGATGCAATGCAAAAAAGAAACTGCTTTATTTTTTTAATAAAAACAAAAACGTTACTGCTTTATTTTTCAAGATATGTGAAATAAAAACATCTTAATAACACCTCAAACAGCCTCTACACCTCAGCTACAGCTTTGCTGAGGTGCCTACCTTGCAGGATAACGAAGTAACTGTTTCTTAAAATTCAAACTGGAGCTGTTTCAGAAATATCAGGCTAGCAAATAACCGTTTAATTTGAAAAACGTTAAGATGCAGATATCTCTCCTCCATATACAGGAAGTGAGAGAAAAAAAAGTGCGCAACAGATACATTTTTAACTCACACAAGTCAATTATAACGTCTCAAAACTATAATAAAACCACCAAAATGAGCCAAGTTCTCCTCAAGTCCCCAGTGCCTGCAATACTGCCATACATAATCCCCCCTACAATACTAGGAGTAATGTATTAAATATCCCTGTCGGAAATAGTAAAGTGCCATGTCTTTTCCTTAAAGCAGCTTAAGAAAATAAATTAGCACTTTCCTCAATAAAATCTGCCTGGAGGCAAGGCAGCTCACTAGGTTTGGAAAGGTCCTTTCCCTCACATTGACCTGTGGAAAATAATAATGGCAGCACTTTTAATTAAATATAAGGGAGGAGCAGTGAGAATTATGTCCCACAAGTTCCCTTTGCTCAAAAGCCACCAATGCTCTACTGAAGAGAGTGAAATGGACTACAGCTACACCCTGGAGTAAAAACAGCACATACTATAACTGAAAAAATAATAAAATCTTGATTAAAGAATCTTTCCAGCACCTAACTTTACCACTTCCTTACTCTAACGTAGGCAAAGAGAATGACTGGGGTTGGAGGGAAGGGAGGTGATATTTAACAGCTTTGCTGTGGTGCTCTTTACCGCCTCCTGCTGGCCAGGAGGTGAATATCCCAATAGTAATTAGATGATCTGTGGAATCACTGTGTCATTAGAAAGAAATACCCAAGATGTGGAAGTCCACAGAAGAGTCACTAGAGAGGGAGGGATAAAATAATGACAGCTATTTCCACTGAGAAATTAAATCCACACAATAATTAAGTTTCTCAAAAAACTTAAATCAAAAGCAGTAGAATCAAACTGAAACAGCTGCCTGAAAAACTTTTTCTACCAAAGACTGCTTCAGAAGAAGCAAATACATTAAAATGGTAAAAACAATACAAATATGCAAAGAAGACCAAATTACTGATTTGCAAATTTGATCAACCTAAGCTTCATTTTGAAAAAGCCCAAGAAAAGGCGACTGAGCTTAGTAGAATGAGCTGTAAAACTCTGAGGCGGAGCCTGCCCTGCCTTGAAATAAGCCTTGAAAAACAAAAGCTTTAATCAAGATGCCAAATAAATGGCAGAGGCTTCCTAACCTTTTCTGGAACCAGAAAAACAGCAAACTAGAAGTCTTCTGAAGTATTAGTAACCTCGATATAGAATTATAAAGTTCTTACCACATCCAAAGGATGTAAAGAACTCTCAAAGAATTCTTTAGGATTAGGACACAAAGAAGGAACAACAATTTCTCTACTAATGTTGTTCAAATTCACAACCTTAGGAAAAAAGAAGTCCACAAAACAACTTATCTAGATGAAAAAAATCAGATAAGGAGACACACAAGAGAGAACTGATAAATCAGAAACTCTTGTAGCAGAAGAGATAGTCAAAAGAAACAACACTTTCCAAGAAAGTAGATAATCTTCGAAGAAAATATAGGCTCAAAAGAAAAGAGCCTGCAAAATCTTTAAACCAAATAAGACTCCAAAAAGGAGAAATTAATAAATGAACAGGCTTGATACCAACCAAAGCCTGAGCAAAATAGTGAATATCAGGAAGTTAAAATTTGCAGACAAACGTATCCAAACCATCCTGAAAAACTGTAAAATCCTAGGAATTCTAAAAGAATACCAAGAGAATTTATGAGAAGAACACTATAAAATATAGGTTTTCCAACCTGATAATACATGTTCCTTGAAACAGACTTATAAGCCTGCAACATGGCGATAAAAACGGAGACAGAGAAACTTCTTTGACTAAACACTAATCAATTTCCATACCCCCAAATTAGTAATTTGAGATCCCGATGGAAAAATAGCCCCTAAAACAAGAGGGATGGCCAAAGAGAAGCAGCCAATGATGGCAACTGGACATCCGAACAAGATCCCTATACCAAACCTGTGAGGCCATGCTGATGCTATCAGAAACACATGACACTATTCCAATATGATCTTGAAAATCACCTTTGGAAGAAAAAAACAAAGGAGGAAAGATGTAGTCAGGTTGCAAAACCAAAACACTGCTAATGCATCCACCATCTCCACCTTAGAATTCCTGGACCTGAAAAGGTACTTGGGAAATTGAAAAAACACATCTGTATAGAGAAACCACTCTCCCGGATGTAAAGACTGACGGCTGAGATAATTCACCTCCCAAATGTCTAAAATCGTAGAAAATAGATAGGAGATGAATTCCATCTAAGAACGTATTCAAGATACTTCTTAGTTGCTAAGGAACTACGAGTCCCTATTGTTGATTGGCATATACCACAGTTGTGATATTGAATGTCTGAAAGCAAAAAATTAAAAAGTTCCCTCATAAAAAGGCCAAGCCTGAAAGAGCTCTGAAAAATAGCAGAGTTCCAAAATATTGATTGGAAACCTCGCCTTTTGAAGTTTCCAAACCCCTTGTGCTGTCAAAAGACCCTCAGACAGCTCCCCAACCTGTAAGACTTGCATCCATTAAGAATACAGTCCAGGAAGGACGAACAAAAGGAGGCCCCCTGAAAAAAATGATGATAGACTAATCACCAAAATAGAGAGAGTAGAGTGTTAGGATTTAAAAAACATAATTTATGTAAGAACTTACCTGATAAATTCATTTCTTTCATATTAGCAAGAGTCCATGAGCTAGTGACGTATGGGATATACATTCCTACCAGGAGGGGCAAAGTTTCCCAAACCTCAAAATGCCTATAAATACACCCCTCACCACACCCACAAATCAGTTTAACGTATAGCCAAGAAGTGGGGTGATAAGAAAAAAGTGCGAAAGCATAAAAAATAAGGAATTGGAATAATTGTGCTTTATACAAAAAAATCATAACCACCACAAAAGGGTGGGCCTCATGGACTCTTGCTAATATGAAAGAAATGAATTTATCAGGTAAGTTCTTACATAAATTATGTTTTCTTTCATGTAATTAGCAAGAGTCCATGAGCTAGTGACGTATGGGATAATGACTACCTAAGATGTGGATCTTCCACGCAAGAGTCACTAGAGAGGGAGGGATAAAATAAAGACAGCCAATTCCGCTGAAAATAATCCACCCAAAATAAAGTTTAAATCTTATAATGAAAAAAACTGAAATTATAAGCAGAAGAATCAAACTGAAACAGCTGCCTGAAGTACTTTTCTACCAAAAACTGCTTCAGAAGAAGAAAACACATCAAAATGGTAGAATTTAGTAAAAGTATGCAAAGAAGACCAAGTGGCTGCTTTGCAAATCTGATCAACTGAAGCTTCATTCCTATACGCCCAGGAAGTAGAAACTGACCTAGTAGAATGAGCTGTAATCCTTTGAGGCAGAGTTTTACCCGACTCGACATAGGCATGATGAAACAAAGATTTTAACCAAGATGCCAAAGAAATGGCAGAAGCCTTCTGACCTTTCCTAGAACCGGAAAAGATAACAAATAGACTAGAAGTCTTTCGGAAATCCTTAGTAGCTTCAACATAATATTTCAAAGCTCTAACTACATCCAAAGAATGCAACGAGTTTTCCTTAGAATTCTTAGGATTAGGACACAATGAAGGAACCACAATTTCTCTACTAATGTTGTTAGAATTCACAACCTTAGGTAAAAATTTAAAAGAAGTTCGCAACACTGCCTTATCCTGATGAAAAATCAGAAAAGGAGACTCACAAGAAAGAGCAGATAATTCAGAAACTCTTCTAGCAGAAGAGATGGCCAAAAGAAACAAAACTTTCCAAGAAAGTAATTTAATGTCCAGCGAATGCATAGGTTCAAACGGAGGAGCTTGAAGAGCCCCCAGAACCAAATTCAAACTCCAAGGAGGAGAGATTGACTTAATAACAGGTTTTATACGAGCCAAAGCTTGTACAAAACAATGAATATCAGGAAGACTAGCAATCTTTCTGTGAAAAAGAACAGAAAGAGCAGAGATTTGACCTTTCAAGGAACTTGCAGACAAACCTTATCCAAACCATCCTGAAGAAACTGTAAAATTCTAGGAATTCTAAAAGAATGCCAAGAAAAATGATGAGAAAAACACCAAGAAATGAAAATCTTCCAGACTCGATAATATATCTTCCTAGATACAGTTTTACGAGCCTGTAACATAGTATTAATCACAGAGTCAGAGAAACCTCTATGATTGAGAATCAAGCGTTCAATCTCCATACCTTCAAATTTAAGGATTTGAGAACCTGATGGAAAAAAGGACCTTGCGATAGAAGGTCTGGTCTTAACGGAAGAGTCCACGGTTGGCAAGTGGCCATCCGGACAAGATCCGCATACCAAAACCTGTGAGGCCATGCTGGAGCCACCAGCAGAATAAACGAACGTTCCTTAGAATCTTGGAAAAAGAACTATAGGCGGAAAGATATAAGCAGGATGATACTTCCAAGGAAGTGACAATGCATCCACTGCTTCCGCCTGAGGATCCCTGGATCTGGACAGATACTTGGGAAGCTTCTTGTTTAGATGAGAAGCCATCAGATCTATTTCTGGAAGTCCCCATATTTGAACAATCTGAAGAAATACCTCTGGGTGAAGAAACCATTCGCCCGGATGTAGTGTTTGGCGACTGAGATAATCCGCTTCCCAATTGTCTATACCTGGGATATGAACCGCAGAAATTAGACAGGAGCTGGATTCCGCCCATACAAGTATTCGAGAGACTTCTTTCATAGCCAGAGGACTGTGAGTTCCTCCTTGATGATTGACATATGCCACGGTTGTGACATCGTCCGTCTAGAAACAAATGAACGACTCTCTCTTTAGAAGAGGCCAAGACTGAAGAGCTCTGAAAATTGCACGGAGTTCCAAAAATGTTGATTGGTAATCTCACCTCCTGAGATTCCCAAACCCCTTGTGCTGTCAGAAACCCCCATACAGCTCCCCAACCTGTCAGATTTGCATCTGTTGAGATCACAGTCTAGGTTGGAGGAACAAAAGAAGCCCCCTGAACTAAACGATGGTGATCTGTCCACCACGTCAGAGAGTGTTGAACAATCGGTTTTAAAGATATTAATTGAGATATCTTTGTATAATCCCTGCACCACTGGTTCAGCATACAGAGCTGAAGAGGTCGCATGTGAAAACGAGCAAAGGGAATCGCATCCAATGCAGCAGTCATAAGACCTAGAATTTCCATGCATAAGGCTACCGAAGGGAATGATTGAGACTGAAGTTTTCGATAAGCTGAAACCAATTTCAGACACCTCTTGTCCGTCAGAGTCAGAATCAAGAACACTGAATCCATCAGGAAACCTAAAAAGGTTACCCTTGTCTGAGGAATCAAACAAACTTTTTGGTAAATTGATCCTCCAACCATGTTCTTGAAGAAACAACACTTATAAAAGACTGGAAAGGTTCTTTCTAGAGAAAATGAGCAAAGGGAATTGAATCCAATGCTGTGGCCATAAGACCTAAAACTTCTATGCATATATAGCAACTGAAGGAAATAATAGAGACTAAAGGTACCGATAGACGGAACCCAATAACATTATCCCTTGTCTGATAGAGACAAGGATAGTGACACAAACTATCTGGAAACCTAAAAAAGGTGACCCTTGTGTGAGGAATCAAGAGCTTAGAAAAGAAGATCCTCTAACTATGTCCTGAAGAGTAAGTGAATCATATGAGATTCCGCATCCTCAGAAAATAATCTGAATGAAAACAGAAAAATGAAAATATGCATTTATTGTATCTAATGAAAACAAATAATGCTATCAAAGACCATAAAAAGGCAAAATAGTTTGAATAAAACTCCAAAACCCGGTTCCTCAAAAGAAACTGGAAGAAATACCCCAGAAGATTCCAGGTCTGAGCAGCGCTTGAACCCCATGGGTGCCCAGCCATGCTTCAACAGTACCCAAAATATATAGGACAGAAACACAGTTTAGCCTTGCTGGAATAAAATCAAAGAAATTTTGGAAAAAATAAATTTCAAAGAAGCCTTAACCTGCCCCTTACCAGCCAAGCTGGAATACGGCACGTACATCGTAAAATTAGGGAGCTGATTTCGAACTCCAATTATAGACATGTTACTTGGGAAAGAACTCAGGAATTAGTTCCTTAATAAGAACAACCAAACTAGTATAAGCTTAAAATTTTAGTCTTAGAACTCAACCTTGAAGCCCAGAGTAACAGTTAAGAATTGAATCCAATTATAAAACAAATAATTGATTATCTTAAAACAAAGGAAATATGGATTTTTTTTTTTTTTTTTTTTAAATCACAAAATTCTTCTAGCTAAAAAAGCTAAAGACATAGATTAACCCTTTAAATGAAGACACAAATGAAATTATTAGCATGATAGTCCAGTTTAAAGGACCAGCCAATACAGTGGACTTGCATAATCAATAAATGCAAAACAACAAGACAAATGCAACAGCACCTAGTCTAGTAAATGTTGTCCCTTTAACAATGCTAAAATAAATCATAATCTGATACTTGATCTTAAAGTAAACAGAGAAAATGAAGCAATTGCAATATCCAAATAAATCACAGGACCAAGAAAAGTACCGGAAACAAAATAATTTTCCATAAATAAGATACAACTATCTAAAGGAAAAAAAATACTATTTTGCTATAGAAACAATAGCATAATTAGTAGAATTAGAGATAGCCCCAATAAATTGGAGAACCCTCCAAATTGAGTTTAACTGCTGGCAAAGAATATAGTTTAAAACCTTTGAAGAAGGAATAAAAGAAAATTCTCAGCCTATTCCATTCCCTAGTATAGGGAATTGGAAAGAAAACCTCTAAAGAAATAAATAGGCAGAAATAATGTCAGCTAGTCTTAAAGAACTAGTTACCTTAATATCCAAAATAATCAACACCTTTTCAACAAAGAACAAATGTACTTTAATAATTGAAAAATAATAAAAAAGTAGATTTGTTAGTGTCAATATCTGATGAAGAAAATTTCTGAAAAAAAACATCATCAGAGAAGGATAAATCAGTATGTTGTTGGTCATTTGAAACTTCAATAATTAAAAAAGAAGTGAAAAAGACCTAAAATTTTTATTAGAAGGCACGAAGTCAGACAAAGCCTTTAACATAGAATCAGAAAAATATTTCTTATAAGTCTTCTAAATATTTCTTGTAAGAAAAGAAAATATATAAAGCATAAATACTAATGGATTCCGCATGTAAAAGTATAACATAATATCTTATTACAAACCATAGCTAAAGATAAACATTTATAACATTTAAAATAAATGAACTTAGCTTTGGTAGAACTGAAACTCAGTTAAGCGTTTTTCCAAAAGTGGCTTCTGATTCAGAGTCCATTTGAGACATCTTGCAATATGTAATAGAAAAAACAACATATAAAGCAAAATTGATCAAATTCCTTAAATGACAGTTTCAGGAATGGGAAAAAAATGCCAATGAACAAGCTTCTAGCAACCAGAAGCAATAAATAATGAGACTTAAATATTGTGGAGACAACAATGACGCTCAAATTTTTTAGTGCCAAAAAAGCCGCCCACATTATTTGGCGCCAAAAATGGTGCCACATCCGGTAACGCCGACATTTTTTGGCGCAAAAACGTCAAAAAAATGACGCAACTTCCGGCGACACGTATGACGGCGGAAATGACAAGAAAATTTTTGCGCCAAGAAAGTCCGCGCCAAGAATGACGCAATAAAATGAAGCATTTTCAGCCCCCGCGAGCCTAACAGCCCACAGGAAAAAAAAGTCAAATTTTAAGGTAAGAAAAAATTGAATTATTCATATGCATTATCCCAAATATGAAACTGACTGTCTGAAAATAAGGAACGTTGAACATCCTGAATCAAGGCAAATAACATAATTTATGTAAGAACTTACCTGATAAATTCATTTCTTTCATATTAGCAAGAGTCCATGAGCTAGTGACGTATGGGATATACATTCCTACCAGGAGGGGCAAAGTTTCCCAAACCTCAAAATGCCTATAAATACACCCCTCACCACACCCACAATTCAGTTTAACGAATAGCCAAGAAGTGGGGTGATAAAAAAGTGCGAAAGCATATAAAATAAGGAATTGGAATAATTGTGCTTTATACAAAATCATAACCACCACAAAAAAAGGGTGGGCCTCATGGACTCTTGCTAATATGAAAGAAATGAATTTATCAGGTAAGTTCTTACATAAATTATGTTTTCTTTCATGTAATTAGCAAGAGTCCATGAGCTAGTGACGTATGGGATAATGATTACCCAAGATGTGGATCTTTCCACACAAGAGTCACTAGAGAGGGAGGGATAAAATAAAGACAGCCAATTCCTGCTGAAAATAATCCACACCCAAAATAAAGTTTAACGAAAAACATAAGCAGAAGATTCAAACTGAAACCGCTGCCTGAAGTACTTTTCTACCAAAAACTGCTTCAGAAGAAGAAAATACATCAAAATGGTAGAATTTAGTAAAAGTATGCAAAGAGGACCAAGTTGCTGCTTTGCAAATCTGATCAACCGAAGCTTCATTCCTAAACGCCCAGGAAGTAGAAACTGACCTAGTAGAATGAGCTGTAATTCTCTGAGGCGGAGTTTTACCCGACTCAACATAGGCAAGATGAATTAAAGATTTCAACCAAGATGCCAATTTTTAGCGCCAATAAGACGCCCACATTATTTGGCGCCTAAATGCTTTTTGGCGCCAAAATGACGCCACATCCGGAACGCCGACATTTTTGGCACAAAATAACGTCAATTAAATGACGCAACTTCCGGTGACACGTATGACGCCGGAAACGGAAAATAATTTTTGCGCCAAAAAAGTCCGCGCCAAGAATGACGCAATAAAATGAAGCATTTTCAGCCCCAGCGAGCCTAACAGCCCACAGGGAAAAGTCAAATTTTTGAAGGTAAGAAAAAATGATTAAATCAAATGCATTATCCCAAATATGAAACTGACTGTCTGAAAATAAGGAAAGTTGAACATTCTGAGTCAAGGCAAATAAATGTTTGAATACATATATTTAGAACTTTATAAACAAAGTGCCCAACCATAGCTTAGAGTGTCACAGAAAATAAGATTTACTTACCCCAGGACACTCATCTACATGTTTGTAGAAAGCCAAACCAGTACTGAAACGAGAATCAGCAGAGGTAATGGTATATATAAGAGTATATCGTCGATCTGAAAAGGGAGGTAAGAGATGAATCTCTACGACCGATAACAGAAAACCTATGAAATAGACCCCGTAGAAGGAGATCACTGCATTCAAATAGGCAATACTCTCCTCACATCCCTCTGACATTCACTGCACGCTGAGAGGAAAACCGGGCTCCAACTTGCTGCGGAGCGCATATCAACGTAGAATCTAGCACAAACTAACTTCACCACCTCCATCGGAGGCAAAGTTTGTAAAACTGAATTGTGGGTGTGGTGAGGGGTGTATTTATAGGCATTTTGAGGTTTGGGAAACTTTGCCCCTCCTGGTAGGAATGTATATCCCATACGTCACTAGCTCATGGACTCTTGCTAATTACATGAAAGAAAAATGTTTAAACACATATATTTAGAACTTTATATAAAAGTGCCCAACCATAGCTTAGAGTGTCACAGAAAATAAGACTTACTTACCCCAGGACACTCATCTACATGTAGTAGAAAGCCAAACCAGTACTGAAACGAGAATCAGTAGAGGTAATGGTATATATAAGAGTATATCGTCAATCTGAAAAGGGAGGTAAGAGATGAATCTCTACGACCGATAACAGAGAACCTATGAAATAGACCCCGTAGAAGGAGATCATTGAATTCAAATAGGCAATACTCTCTTCACATCCCTCTGACATTCACTGCACGCTGAGAGGAAAACCGGGCTCCAACCTGCTGCGGAGCGCATATCAAAGTAGAATCTAGCACAAACTTACTTCACCACCTCCACAGGAGGCAAAGTTTGTAAAACTGATTTGTGGGTGTGGTGAGGGGTGTATTCATAGGCATTTTGAGGTTTGGGAAACTTTGCCCCTCCTGGTAGGAATGTATATCCCATACGTCACTAGCTCATGGACTCTTGCTAATTACATGAAAGAAATATCAACTGTGATATTTAAAAACAAACCCTGTATCATTGATTCAGTATGCAAATTAAAAAGAGATCTCAGATGAAAAACGAGCAAAGGGAACCATGCCCGATGCTGCAGTTATGAGACCTAAAAACTTCCATGCACATAGCCACTGAAAGAAATGTTCTAGACTGTAAGTTAGACAAGCTAACGCCACTTACAATTGACTTTTGTCCGATAAAGACAAAGACATGAACACATAATCTATCTAGAAACCCAAAAAGTAGTGATCCTTTTCGGAGGAATCACAAAACTCTTAGGTAAATTAAATCCTCTAACCATGTCTTGAAGAAACATAACTTAGTTGATTCATGAGGGATTCCACAAAAATAAAAGTCCATATATTTAAATACTGCTCTTTCATATGTATGTATTGGGTACTTGTAAAGCGCGTCTAATCACCCGTAAGGGACTCAAGATGCTGCTCAATTAATCGACCTCAGAAGGATGAAAGGCTGAATGGACCTCGCCGGGAATCGAACCTACAACCCTCAGGTTGCTACAGAGCTCAGTACATTAGCATGCTGAGCTATATGTCCAACTTTAATAAAAGAAAAGTTCAAGCTAATACCAAATACCAATCCAAATAAGGAAGCCCCAAAAGCCCCCTTCTTTCTGTCTGAAGACAGAAAGAAGGGCACCAAGAACCTTTGAAAAGATTCATAAAGCTGTCACTAAACTAAATGGAAAGCGACACATTGGTAAAGCTTAAAAAGAAAATCTCAGAATCCACAAGTGGTCTGAATGAAATAAAATATGAGGATAAACATCCTAAAAAATGGAGTGGACATGAAATGGCCTTAACAAAAAGGCATAATAGTCCTTATAATCGCCAACTTAAAAGTGGAGATTCTAACAAAACAATATAAAAGTCTTCAGATCCAAAAATGGACTGAATAAACCTTTCTTCTTAGAGACAAAGGCCTTTAGCTATCAAGCCGTCAACCGCAAATACGCTGGAATTCCGCAGCGTATTTGTGGCGAGGCTGATTCGCCTTAGTTATCAAGCCCTACTGCCCGGCAAAAGTAGAATCTAGTGACGTAAGCTTCGATCTGCCGGACTCAGTCCAACACAGATCGATGCTTATGTCACTACAGATGTTCCGAACGCAAGTTCGGCACAATTTGACTACTTTTGGTAGTTATTAAACTACTACCAGGTACGCTCGCCACTATTCCGGCCCAGTGTACCTGGATTTCAATACGCCACCCTGGAGGCGGCAGATCCCATAGGAATCAATGGGAGTCTGACCATAGCCCGATATCCCATTGATTCCTATGGGAAACGTCTGCACCTAACACCCTAACATGTACCCCGAGTCTAAACACCCCTAATCTGCCCCCCCTACACCGCCACAACTAAATAAATGTATTACCCCTAAACCGCCGCTCCCGGACCCCGACGCCACCTACATTATACATATTAAAGGGACAGTCTACACCAGAATTTTTATTGTTTTAAAAGATAGATAATCCCTTTATTACCCATTTCCCAGTTTTGCATAACCAACACAGTTATAATAATATACTTTTAACCTCTGTGATTATCTTGTATCTAAGCCTCTGCAAACTGCCCATTTTTTCAGTTCTTTTGACAGACTTGCAGTCTAGCCAATCAGTGCCTGCTCCCAGATTACTTCACATGCACGAGCACAGTGTTATCTATATGAAATATGTGAACTAACACCCTCTAGTGGTGAAAAACTGTTAAAATGCAATCTGAAAGAGGTGGGCTTCAAGGTCTAAGAAATTAGCATATGAACCTCCTAGGTTAAACTTTCAACTAAGAATACCAAAAGAACAAAGCAAAATTGGTGATAAAAGTAAATTGGAAAATTGTTTAAAATTACAAGCTCTATCTGAATCATGAAAGTTTATTTTGGCCTAGACTGTCCCTTTAACCCCTAATCTGCCGCCCCCTATACCGCCGCCACCTACATAAACTAATTAACCCCTATCCTGCGGATCCCGGACCCCGCCGCAACTATAAAAAATAACTACCTAGCTAAAATAAGTACAAAATTACCTGTAAAATAAATCCTAACCTAAGTTACAATTAAACCTAACACTACACTATCATTAAATTAATTAAATAAATTACCTACAAATACCTACAATTAAATACAATTAAATAAACTAAACTAAATTACCAAAAAAACAAACACTAAATTACAGAAAATAAAAAAGAATTACAAGAATTTTAAACTAATTACACCTAATCTAAGCCCCCTAATAAAATAATAAAAAAAAAATAAAAGTAAAAGTCCCTACCCTATTCTACATTACAAAGTAATCTGCGGGGCATTGCCCCAAAGTAATCGGCTCTTTCACCTGTAAAAAAAAAATACAACCCCCCCCCAACATTAAAACCCACCACCCACATACCCCCTACTCTAACCCACCCAAACCCACCTTAAATAAACCTAACACTAACCCCCTAAAGATCTCCCTACCTTGAGTCGTCTTCACCCAGTCGGGCCGAAGTCTTCATCCGATGGGGCAGAAGAGGACATCCAGACCGGCAGAAGTCTTCATCCTATCCGGGCAGAAGAGGACATCTGGACCGGCAGACATCTTCATCCAATCGACATCTTCTATCTTCATCCATCCGACGAGGAGCGGCTCCATTTTCAAGACCTCCGGCGCGGAGCATCCTTCCTGGCCGACGGACTAACGACGAATGACGGTTCCTTTAAATGACGTCATCCAAGATGGCGTCCCTCGAATTCCGATTGGCTGATAGGATTCTATCAGCCAATCAGAATTATCAGCCAATCGGAATTCGAGGGACGCCATCTTGGATGACGTCATTTAAAGGAACCGTCATTTGTCGTTAGTCCGTCGGCCAGGAAGGATGCTCCGTGCCGGAGGTCTTGAAGATGGAGCCGCTCCTCGTCGGATGGATGAAGATAGAAGATGCCGCTTGGATGAAGATATCTGCCGGTCCGGATGTCCTCTTCTGCCCGGATAGGATGAAGACTTCTGCCGGTCTGGATGTCCTCTTCTGCCCCATCGGATGAAGACTTCGGCCCGGCTGGGTGAAGACGACTGTTAGGTTTATTTAAGGGGGGTTTGGGTGCGTTAGAGTAGGGGTATGTGGGTGGTGGGTTTTAATGTTGGGGGGTTGTATTTTTTTTTTACAGGTAAAAGAGCTGATTACTTTGGGGCAATGCCCCGCAAAAAGCCCCTTTAAGGGCTGGTAAAAGAGCTGATTACTTGGTAATGTAGAATAGGGTAGGGACTTTTATTATTTTTTTTATTTTTTATTTTATTAGGGGGCTTAGATTAGGTGTACTTAGTTTAAAATTCTTGTAATTCTTTTTTATTTTCTGTAATTTAGTGTTTGTTTGTTTTTTTAATTTAGTTTAGTTTCTTTAATTGTATTTAATTGTAGGTATTTGTAGGTAATTTATTTAATTAATTTAATTATAGTGTATATTTAAGTTAGGGGGGTGTTAGGGTTAGTGTTAGACTTAGGTTTAGTGGTTAATCATTTTATTATAGTGGCGGCGTTGTAGGGGGGGCAGGATAGGGGTTAATAAATTTATTATAGGTGGCGGTGGTATAGGGGGGGCAGGATAGGGGTTAATAGGTATTATGTTGGGAGCGGCGGTTTAGGGGTTAACATATTTATTATAGTTGCGGCGGGGGCCGGGAGCGGCGGTTTAGGGGTTAAACAATTTATTTAACAAAATAAAAGGTGACTGCACCACCTTACAATCAAATACTTGCTCAGGCACGGGATGGAGTCTGGCCTAAGACTCTAATAATATAAAAATATGAAAGAATCCCAGCCACAGAGTCTTAGAAATTGATTCAATACTCAATGTTTATTGCTTCAGAATATAAGTTCTAGCGTCATAACTAAAAATGGAATAGCCAAAAAGATGAAAGCTCATTCATCACCACACATACCCCAACCACCAACCACATCCATACTCCCATCAAGCAATCTAGAACAGAAAATAAACACAATAGTGCTCTTAACCAAACAAGAGCAAGGTGTACCCTCCGGGCGTCCCCAGTGAGTGCAGATGCTCACACACCTGTTTGGGGGAGTAACAGGTGTGTGAGCGTCTGCACTCACTGGGGACGCCTGGTGGGTACACCTTGCTCTTGTTTGGTTAAGAGCACTATTGTGTTTATTTTCTGTTCTAGATTGCTTGATGGGAGTATGGATGTGGTTGGTGGTTGGGGTATGTGTGGTGATGAATGAGCTTTCATCTTTTTGGCTATTCCATTTTTAGTTATGATGCTAGAACTTATATTCTGAAGCAATAAACATTGAGTATTGAATCAATTTCTAAGACTCTGTGGCTGGGATTCTTTCATATTTTTATATTATTAGAGTCTTAGGCCAGACTCCATCCCGTGCCTGAGCAAGTATTTGATTGTAAGGTGGTGCAATCAATTTCTAAGACTCTGTGGCTGGGATTCTTTCATATTTTTAAACAATTTATTTAGTTGCAGCGGGGTCCGGGATCGGCAGCATAGGGGTTAATAAGTTTATGTAGGTGGCGGCGGTATTGGGGGCGTCAGATTAGGGGTTAATATGTATAATGTAGGTGGCGGCGGGGTCCGGGAGCGGCGGTTTAGGGGTTAATATATTTATTAGAGTTGTGGCGGGGTCTAGGAGCGGCGGTTTAGGGGTTAATAACTTTATTTAGTTGCGGGGGGCTCCGGGGGCGCCGGTATAGGGGGTAGAACAGTATAGTATAGTGTGAGTGCTTAGTGACAGGGGTATCAATAAAGCTGTAAAAAAGCCGTAGAGCAGCGAGATTGATGAGTGATAACTATCACAGTCCGCTGATCATCGTTCCGTACTTGGTGCGCGGCTTTTTGACAGATTTATTGATAACTTTGGCGAGCGTATTCAGGTCCACAGTGGCGATATGAGGCGAGCTTAGGCGAGCGTATTGGGCTGGCGAATGCAGGTAAGTAGACGGCTTCATAACTAGAGGCCAAAGAATATAATTGAAATAGAAACCCAAATCCTGTTCCTGCAAAAATAACTGGCATAATCACTCCTGAAAAGAATTCATAGAGTGTACTGAGAAAGAATGATTCTTCCCATAGGAGGTCTTATTCTAAAAATCTATTCAAACTCTAAGAATAATATAGAATTTGGACTGAGAACATCCAAAAACAATTTAATCTGCCCCCCATCAGAAGGACTGGTTTGAGAAACGCGCCTTCATGCAGTCTAATAACTAGTAATTATATAGCGTTTTTCTCCCAGAAGGATAAAAAAAACGCTTCTTCAGTGTTACCACTCGGAGTTAACCAAATTAGTAGCTGATAAAAACAGTAGTTACTATTACCCAAATAAACGGTATACAATAAATTGACCTCAAAGGCCAAAGGGCTGTATTAACCCTGCTGGGAAATAAATCTATGACCCTTGGGTCTAGAACAAGCGTTTGTAGTCAGGATATTCACCAACTGATCTACATAAGAAATAGAGGAGATAATAGAAATCAAATAAATTATTATCCTAACAAGAGAGAGATAATAAAATATACTTGAAATAATAATAATAGATATAGTAAACATGAATACATCTAAAGTAAATAAACAGAGTTATATACTTAAGAATCTGAAAACTACTTATGCTAACTGTTCAACAAAGGATGAGAGAACAGTAATGTCAGCCACAGATAAAGCTGAGCTAAAAATATAAACAGTACGTGAATATGCTCTACTAAGGTTATATTAAAATTTTAAAGAATCCTGAAAACAAGTACCAATTTCCATAGAAATAGTAGTACAGTCCCAAGAGTGAATCAGAATAACCATTCTCTAGAATATAATACAGATAGTATAATGAATAGAAAAAAACCTCTAAAGCAAAAATGTTAAAATCCAGATTTGAAAAGGATTATTAACATACAGCTAGATTACGAGTTTTGCGTTATGAGTGAAAAAGCATCGTTATGCTTTTTAACGCTGCTTTTTCCCTAACAGTGCTATTACAAGTCTTGTAGGTATAGGTGTGCCGCACACCTTTTTGGCCGTCACGCAACGTCAGTACCGCACTTAAAAGTCCTTTTTCAATGGGACTCCCATAGCACTGGTATTACGAGTTTGCCTGGGAGGCCAAAAAGTGAGCGGTACACTCTATACTGACAAGATCCGTACTGCCATCTAAAGTCAGTAGTTATGAGTTATACGTTACAAATCTGTAACATAAAACTCATAACTAAACTGCTACAAAGTACACGAAACACCCATAAACTACCTATTAACCCCTAAACCGAGGCCCTCCTGCATCACAAACACTAAAATTAAATTATTAACCCCTAATCTGCCGCTCCGAACATTGCCGCCACTACATTTTTTTATTAACCCCTATTCCACCGCTCCCCAACATCGTCGCCACTATAATAAACATATTAACCCCCTAAACCGCCGCCCTCCCGCATTGCAAACACTAAAATTTAATTATTAACCCCTAATCTGCCGTCGGCTCACACCGCCGCTATAATAGACCTATTAACCACTAAACCGCAAGCCCCCACAACGAAATATACTAAAATAAATTATTAACCCCTAAACCTCTGACCTCCCACATCACTAACTCTGCATAAATATATTAACCCCTAATCCTAACTAGGGGTGTTGAAAATAATCGGCACAACGATGCATCATGATGCAGCCTTTAACGATGCTGCATCGATGCAGTGAAGAGCCGAATCGAATGTCACGTGACCCCCTCCTCCAGACCGACACCAGAGGTAAAAAAAAGATACAGAGTGGTGGATCCTTAGTTGCAGCCAATGCCATAATAATTACTGATTCACTGAGTTTTCACAGCTAACATTACTATTGGTCAGTCTTCAACATGCAAAGAGTTAATACCGCATCAGTTCCTGCTATGTTTGCAGTGTGTTACATGTTGAAGACTGACCAATAGTAATGTCAGCCGTGAAAACTCAGTGAATCAGTAATTATTAACTGACACACTGCCAGCCACTTTCAATCAAACACCAACTAGGGACTCCTGTGACAGTGTGTACTAGTAGACAGCGGATGGGCGAGCGGCATGTGGAGTATCTAATCTGCTTCAGTCAGTGATTTATCAATGGGGTTTTGCGGCTGTCATGCAGAGTGAGTCCTGTGCCGTATCATAAGGAGCCAGTGAAAAGCCTGGTGAGTAGTATACCGCGTTCCGTTGTAGTATCTACTCAATGCAGTGCTCTACTATATACCACGAGACCCCGCCTCCAGTCTGACACCAGATACTGGCAAGGAAATATACCAAGTGCCCCTGCCCCCTCCCTTCTGTTGCACTACACAGAACCATTGCATACTCCCAGGGCTACCCAGTGTCCATGGACTCACAGCATCAGATCACGGATCAGGGGTTGTAACATTCCGTCTGGACAGTACACCATGAAGGAAGTAAGGGAAGCGGCTTCAAAAGGTGTTCTTTGGCTGTTACCGGGATGCTGCAGAATGCCCACACTGTGACCTCACAGAAGCGGGGCACCCAGTATAAAAAAAAACCTTATAGCGCAGGGTCATAATTATAGCTGACCACCTGCAGCTTGGAGTAGCACCTGTAATATCAGCAGCTTCTTCCTTCCCCAATGAATAGTAGAAGACACCCTGGCCATCAAATTGAATGTCAGCAGATAATATATATATATATATATATATATATATATATATACTGTGTGTGTGTATATATATATATATATATATATATATATATATATACTGTGTGTGTGTGTGTATATATATATATAGTAGTTTATTTATATATATATATATATATAT
Source organism: Bombina bombina (assembly GCF_027579735.1). NCBI lineage: Eukaryota > Metazoa > Chordata > Amphibia > Anura > Bombinatoridae > Bombina > Bombina bombina. The sequence continues at coordinate 706,996,182 of NC_069501.1, read as the reverse complement.
ATATATATATATATTATTAATTTACCCCTTACCACCTGAATCCCCTACCAAACTTAATATCAAACCTCTCTCACAACACTAACTTTACCAGCCCCCACTAAGAGAATCCCTTATACCACTACCACCAGCCTTGCGAACTGCTGGAAGCACTAACTGTAGAATTAGTTAGTAGACAACTTTATTACTTTGTCAGTGTTTTAGTATTGACAAAATATTGGTATAATCATCTTAGTTTGAAGTGTAGTTCTGTTATTTTTTTTATTCTCCTATAGACAATATTAGACAATGACATGCAAACAAATAAAATATCACTTTAAGTTTATTAAGTTTGAAATTATTAACTGCAAATCATGTACTATTTGTAATTTCACTGTGCATATAGTGTTACATTAAAAAAATACTGACATAAGGATCTTTATAATATATATGTATAGTGTGTGTGTGTGTGTGTTCATATATATAATATAGTGTGTATGTGTATATATATATATATATATATATATATATATATATATATATATTGTTTGTATGTGTGTGTTTATATATATATATATATATATATATATATAAAATATGGAATAGAAGAAGTTCATGAAAATCATGAGCAGTAATCATGATGCATCGCGGAATCGAATCGTTGACAGGATAATCGTAATCGAATCGTGAGACCAGTGAAGATGCACACCCCTAATCCTAACCCTAACGTAACCCTAACTCTAACCCTAACGTAACCCTAACTCTAACCCTAACGTAACCCTAAGCCTAACACCCCCTAACTTAAATATAATTAAAATAAATCTAAATCAACCTAAATATTAACAATTTGCTAATTACCTAGTTAAAATAAATACAAAGTTACCTGTAAAATAAAACCTAACCTGCCTTACACTAAAAACTAACATTACATTAAAATTAAATTAATAAAATACAATTTACTAAATTACAAAAAAAAATGAAATTATCAAAAATAAAAATGAATTACTCCTAATCTAATAGCCCTATCAAAATAAAAAAGCCCCCCAAAATAAAAAAAACCCTAGCCTACACTAAACTGCCAATGGCCTTTATAAGGGCCTTTTGCGGGGCATTGCCCCAAAGAAATCAGCTCTTTTACCTGTAAAAAAATACAAACACCCCCCAACAGTAAAACCCACTAAACACCCACCCAACCAAACCCCCCAAATAAAAACCTATCTAAATAAACCTAAGCTAAACATTGCCCTGAAAAGGGCATTTGGATGGGCATTGCCCTTAAAAGGGCATTTAGCTCTTTTACGAATTGCCCAAAACCCTAACCTAAAAAAAACACTAACCCCCGACGATCCACTTACAGTTATCGAAGTCTGGACATCCATCCTCATCCAGCTGGCGAAGTCCTCATCCAAGCGGCAAGAAGTCTTCATCCATGCGGCCTATTCGATCTTCATCCAGCCAGCGAAGTCCTCATCCGAGTGGAAAGAAGTCTTTATCCAGACAGCATCTTCTATCTTCTTCCATCCGGCGCGGAGCGGGTCCATCTTCAAACATCTGGCGCGGAGCATCCTCTTCTTACGGTCGTCGCTGGAAAATGAAGGTTGGAAATTTTTACTAGGTAGCTAGTAAATAGTTAATAATTATTTTCTAACTAGTCTACCTAGTTAAAATAAATACAAACTTACCTGTGAAATAAAAATATAACCTAAGATAGCTACAATATAACTATTAGTTATATTGTAGCTAGCTTAGGTTTTTTTTTACAGGTAAGTATGTATTTAGTTTTAAAGAGGAATTATTTAGTTAATAATTGTAAGGTTTATTTAGATTTATTTTAATTATATTTAAGTTAGGGGGTGTTAGGGTTAGACTTAGGGTTAGGTTTAGGGGTTAATAACTTTAGTATAGTGGCGGCGACATTGGGGGAAGCAGATTAGTGGTTAATAACTGTATGTAGGTGACGGCGATATCGGGGGTGGCAGATTAGGGGTTAATAACTGTATGTAGGTGGCAGCAATATCGGGGGCAGCAGATTAGGGGTTAATAACTGTAATGTAGGTGGCGGCGATGTTAGGGGCAGCAGATTAGGGGTGTTTAGACTCAGGGTTTATGTTAGGGTGTTAGGTTTAAACGTAACTTTTTATTTCCCCATAGACATCAATGGGGCTCATAATCTATCTGATAGTTAATAGGAGGACTAGACTCCTAAAAGCTATAAAGTAGAAAAATTTCCAAACAAAGAACAAAAAATGTTCAAATGAAAAATAAGGAGAATTTTCAACGAACTGTCTGATACAGGAGCCTTTGAACCAAAGAAACCATCATCAGTATAATAAACTTAAGTAAGCTGTTGGTCAGAACAAAATTAATTAAAACAATTTTGAAAAGACCTTGTAAGTTTACTTAAAGGCATAATAGCAGTCATAACCTTTTATGATATAAGCAACAACATGTGATGTTTGCAGATGAAATCAAATACATTAACTGAATATGTAAAAAGCAGTATATGTCATTGTACATGTAGAAACATTGCTAGCATAAAACATGATAAATAAATGCCACATAATTGAGCTGAAGAAATAACAGCAGCTTAATATTGAAAAGAACACACTTAGCTTTGTAGAATTGTGTTCCAGGGCATCATAGTTTCTACAGTAACATCAGAGTCAGGATCAGAATGAGACATCTCGCAAAATGCAACAGAAAAAAAGAAAAATAACATTAGGCAAAACATTCAATTTTCACAATGTAACAGTTTCAGTAGAGAAAAACAAAAGCAGGCATAATAGCTTTCAAATTTTATGAAAACAGCGAGCAATAGAGGGAGAGGGGTAAAATAACTCAATTTTGGCGCCAAGAATGACGCATTACGCAAAAAAGAAGTTAAACATTTTTGGCGCAAAACTAACACCAGGAAATGACAACTTGCATCATAACAAACGCGATTTTGCGCCAAAACAACTAGCGTAAAAAAAGACGCAGGAAATTACGAAATTTGCGTCATCAAAGGCGCAACTTCGCGCCAAAAAATGTTGCGCCAAAAATGACACAATAAAAAACAGCATTTTGCGTCCTTGCGAGCCTAGATTTGCCTGTGAAAAAAAAGAGTCAAATTAGAAAAAGACTGAACCCCAGGTTAGAAAAAAGTTTAAATAAACTTCCCAAACATGAATCATATTCTGAAACGGTTTAGACTGCAAAAGGGAAATACACATAGACCTGACTCATGGCAAATATAAGTACATATATTTAAAACTTTAAATTAATACATAAAACACCTAACCATAGCTGACAGTGTCTTAAATAATGATACATACTTACCGAAAGACACCCATCCACATATAGCAGATATCCAAACCAGTACTGAAAAACTATCAGCAGAGGTAATGGTATATAAGAGTATATCATCGATCTGAAAAGGGAGGTAGGAGATGAAACCCTACGACCGATAAGAGAGAACCCTTGAAAAGATTTCCCGTGAGGAAAACCATAAAATCAATAGGCGATACTCTCTTCACATCCCTCTGACAAACACTGTACTCTGAGAGGAATTGGGTTTCAGAATGCTTAGAAGCGCTTATCACAGAAGAAATCATAAAAACAAAACAAGCACAAACTTACTTCACCACCTCCACAGGAGGCAAAGTTTGTAAAACTGAATTGTGGGTGTGGTGAGGGGTGTATTTATAGGCATTTTGAGGTTTGGGAAACTTTGCCCCTCCTGGTAGGATTGTATATCCCATACGTCACTAGCTCATGGACTCTTGCCAATTACATGAAATAAAGAAACTTTAGCAACCCCATATGAACACTAAAAATGGAGTAAATAAGAGGTCCATATTTCAAATGAGGGGTCACATGCTCAAATGCCTATCAGTTTATCAAGCATATACATCCGAGCAAAATAAATTGGTTTGGGGTAACGCATCAGTTACCCCAAATAGTAGAGGGGTGCATGACCCATTATTTGAAAGTGGCCCTCCCAAATAAATATCAAATCATTGATATACCATCCATAGAAGATCAGGTTCCCCCCCCCAAGTTCTATTGGCAAAACTTGGGGCGAACCTGGTCCCCATGGCGGTACCTTTAATCTGCAAATAAAATTTGTCTAAATACTTAAAATAATTATGCTTTAAAATAAATGTTATTAGATCCAAAAGATATTCTTTTTGATTAGCTGGCATAAAAATATCATAGTATAGGAAATGACTGATAGTTTGAACTGCCACTTCATGAGAAATATTGGAGTACAATGCACTCACATAGCATGTCATCCAAATATGTTTTTCTTTTCTTTTAATAAGAGACATTTTATTTAGTAAATCTGTAGTATCTGATAAATGAGGGTAACAATTTGACATATTTCTGTAGGTAATAATCTATATAGGATGACAATTTGTTGGTCAAGCTGTTGATTCCGGCTATAATGGGTCTTCCTGGTGGTCTTTTAATATCTTTATGAATTTTTGGTAAATGATAATAAAATGGTACATCTGGATTTTTTGGTACAAAATATTGTTTTTCTTTGGTTGTTAGAATACCTTCTTTCCAACCATAATCAATCAGATTTATCTTTTTTTTTGTGAAAATGGGGATGGGGTCAGTTTTTAATAACCTATAATAATCTTGGTCCATAAGTATCCTATCTGCCTCCCTAATATAATCTTCATAATCATGAACAACAATGTCGCCTCCCTTGTCGGCCTGGCGGATGACAATTGATTCATTTTTGGATAATTTTGTTAGTGCTAATTTCTCATTGGGCCATAAATTTGATTTTCCTAAGATATGTCTAGGATTAGTTGCTAGATCTTCTACTACCAGATTCTGAAATAGATCGATAAAAGAGCACTCTTCCCTGGGGGGCATAAACTGTGATACCGGGTAAAAACCCGTATGGATGTAGCCCTCATACAAATCTTCCACAAACGTATCGATATCACTGTGTATAACAAGATTCTCGCTTCTATCACTCATAGAATTTGTCAAAATGGGTAGCCCTTCAATGCCTTTACATTTTAATTATTTTCTTGCAAAGTATCTTTGCAAAGAGAGTTTACAAGTGAATTTGTTAATGTCTACATATAAATCATAGATTTTGTGAGTATTGGAAGGGCAATATGATAGACCTTTCCCTAGAACTCTTATATCATCATTTGTTAATGTATAACTTGACAAATTAAAAATGCCCTTACTTAAAGGGACATGAAACCCAAAATTTTTCTTTCATGATTCAGATAGAGAATACAATTTTAAACAACTTTCCAATGTACTTCTATTATTATTTTTTTTTTTTAATAACAAATTTTTCGTTTATTGCAGTAAAAATTCCATAACAAAGACGTTCAAATTGAACGTGTACAATCTTACAAGGCATGACATATTATACAGCTTATATAGATACTGAACCAAACCATATCTATGCCTTAAGTAATAACATTATACTAGCATATAAAGGGTAGTTTATACCCTGACTCTGTAAAGGGTCAAAATTCCGAACAATACCAGATATACATAGAGAAAAGGAAAAAAAAAGAGAAAAAAGAAAAGAAAGAAGAAAGAAAAAAGAAAAAAAAAAAAAAAACCCCGACCCTCCTCCACCACCCGGTCGCCCAAACCCACGCCCGCTCACCAACACTCACTCTTAGTCGTCTATCCAACTTCTGGGGAAGTGGCCAGCATAAATATTTGTCACTATAAATTCAGATTCCCGAAATGGTTTTATCACCTTTCTCTGGCAAGCCATAGGTAGGGATTTAACAAATATTTCCCACTTCTTAAAAAAGATGGGTAAATGATCTTCCTGCGGGTAAGGAATATTAAATTGTTCAGTAGTAAACTGATTCAATAAAACTTTTTTGAAGTGGGATATCTGAGGTGCATCTCGTGCCTTCCATAATTTAAGGATAAGAATACGTCCTGTTAGTATAATTGTATTGATAAGATTGTAGTTTTTGGTTATACCTTGATAGTTTACCAAAAAAAAAGATCTCTATAGGTTTTAGTTGATGATCCAGCTGTAAGATTGTGTTCATCCAGTATGTTATCTTTTTCCAATATTGGATCATTTTGGGACATGCCCACAAACAATGAAATATATCCGCCCTTATTGCAGAACATCTAGAGCAGAGAATACTTGTCTTATACCATTTAGATAATAGGTCCGGTGTAAGATACCTCTGTAGACCCACTTTCATTTGTGACTCTCTCCATATAGTTGGGACCCAACTTTGTTGTGCTATCTTGAAACTGTTAATAATAATATGCTCGTCTATATCTGAAAAATAGCGGGACCATTTTACTGTCATGTCACTGACTTGAATATTGGAAGACTTTTGCATTATCAGTAAATATATTGGAGAGATTGGATATACCCCAGATGCATATAAGTTTAACCTCGCTTGAACTTCTCCTAAAGACCAAATATTTCCAAAATTACTAAGTAGTTCTTGCAGATAATGCCTTACTTGCAAGTAAGCATAGAACTCATGAGCCCCTAAATCAAAATTCTGCACTAATTCTGCAAATGTTACTGGTAGACCTGCATTACCTAAGATCTGTCTCAAAAATTTCAGACCCTTTCTCTCCCATTCCTTAAAGATCCGGTTGGACAAACCAGGTATAAAATTAGGATTACCACAGATAGATAGATATTTTGAAACATGTGCGGGACACTCTAGAATATTACACAATTTCTGCCAAGCCACTATGATATTCTTAAACATAAATGAGTAGAAGATGTTAGAGGGTAGCATAGTCAATGGGCAATGGAGTAGCGCCTTCAGATAGAAGGGAGCAACCATCTCTGATTCCCAAGTAAAAGAGGAAACTTGCTCTTTTTCGGTTAACCAATCTATTGCGAATCTAGAAATACAAGCTAAATTATAGGCCTGGATGTTGGGGAGGGCGAGACCCGCTGCCAGCTTATTGTTCATAAGTCGATGGCATGCAATTCTTGGTTTGGAGTCTTTCCAAAGAAATCGCGCACATGCTTTGTTGTACTTGACAATATCTTTTTTATGAAGAAATAACGGGATATTCTGTAAAATATATAGAAATTTAGGAAAAACAATTGATTTAATCAGCATTACTCTTGCCGAAAGAGATATAGGCAGCCCAGACCACTCCCCAAGCTTTTTACAACATTGTACCAGGCAATCCACATAATTTGCATTATACCACTCCGCCGGATTACATGACAGTCTCAAACCTAGGTATGAAATTTGTGAGACTTCCATAAACGGATGCTCTATGGTAAGTATGGATTCTTTTTGCAACCACATGAGTTCTGATTTTGTAGTGTTTATCTTGTATCCTGATATCTCCCCGAAATCAAGGATAATACCTTGCAAGATTGGTAGTGCTGTCTTGAGATTGGATAAAAATAAAAGTAAATCATCTGCATACAGAAGCAAAACATGTTTCTCCCCTGCGAATGAAATACCATCTAACTCCTGACGCAATAATATAGCCAAAGGTTCTAAACTAATATTGAACAAAAGAGGGGAAAGTGGACATCCTTGCCTAGTACCTCTGTGCATGGTCAATCGTTGAGATGCAACATTGTTAATAATCAATGCGGAAGTCGGGGCGCTATAAATTAGCCTGATATAATCATTAAACTGACCTGACAAACCAAATTGGTCAAGAGAAAAGAACAAGTGGTCCCAGCTAACCCGGTCGAATGCCTTCTCTGCATCTACTGTTAAAATCGCTTTATCTGTGCTCTTATAATGATTGGGGAGTGCCGACCTATTCCAATAAGACTCAATAAGTATTAACAGTTTCCGCCTATTTCTCACCGGATTCCGTCCTGGCATAAAACCAGATTGGTCCCCATGTATTATGCTACCAATACATGGTTTTAAACGGTTAGCAAGAATGGCGGCCAAAATCTTATAGTCCGTGTTGAGGACTGATATAGGTCTATACGAATTAGGTAACTCAGGGTCCTTGCCCTTTTTCAAGATTAATGAGATGTTCGCGGCGGCAAAATACTGAGAACATCTAGAGTTCTCAGAGAAATAATAATTGAATAGCTTTTCCAATACCGGTACCACCTGAGGTTCTAATATCCTATAAAATTCAATGGGAAACGAGTCTGGCCCTGCTGCCTTATTTGGTTTAGCGTGTTTAATTGCAGTTATTATCTCTCCTTCCGAGATAGGCTCATTTAAGGAATTCCTCATTTCCTCCGATAATTTTGGGACTTTTATCCTCTGCCAAAATTCTCTTTTTTTTATTAAATTAGGGGGCTCTGATTTATATACATCTTGGAAATATTCAACGAATTCCCTTTCAATGTCGGGGTGTTTTGAGTAGCGAGAAGGACCCTGTTTAATAGCAGGGATAGCTTGCCTTGGGGAGGCTTTAACCAGCCTGGCTAAAAACTTTGCCGATCTACCTTTATGACCTCCGTATATGGCTTTCGATCTAATGTCTTCCTGAACACTATTTTGTTTTATATGAATATCACTATTTTAGAGTTTACATATATCTCCCAACTGTGTTTGGTGGGGTTATTAATATATGCTCTGTATGCGTTCTTGACTTGATTGGTCAATTGCATACTAACCTGAGTATACTCCTTTTTCAGGGAGAAAATGTAAGATTTTATCTCCCCACGCAAGACCGCCTTGGATGCTTCCCAGAATACCTCGATCTTATCTAAGTAGTTTCTGTTATTTCTAGAATAATCTGCCCACCTCAAACGTAGCCAATTTTGAAAACTCGTATTATTAATTAAAAATTTGGGAAAAAGAAAACGATTACCGCCTATATTTCTTACTACCATATTGCATGACAATGAAATGACAGCGTGGTCCGAGATTGCGATATCTTCAATTCGCGAAGTCCAGTTCCAACTAAGGAGAGAGTCCGAAACAAGAAAGTAGTCAATCCTAGACAACATCTGCTGGGCATGTGACATACATGTAAATGTGCGACTATCTGGGTTCTGTGAACGCCAAATATCGACTAATCCTAATTGTGCACACAACTTATGGAAGATACGAACCTTCCTACCTCTCGCCTTCAGTGACCTTTTTTTCAGATTATCTAACGTGGTATCCGCGAATAAATTGAGGTCCCCAGCAATAATTAGATTACGTCCTATAAATTTATGTAGTTTAAGTGTTAATCCAGACCAAAAATTATGATCTATTTGATTCGGTAGATATTACATATTACATAGTGTATCTTATTAACCTCAATTTCCAATATTAAGAATCTCCCATCAGGATCTATTTCCACATTGTCCAAATGATACTCTAAATTTTTGTTCAATAATATGGCCACCCCCCTTTTTCTAGAGGAGGATGGAGCTGCAATGACCTCCCCTACTCATTTAGATTTAAGTTTAGGGAACTCTTGAGGTTTAAGATGTAGTTCTTGGAGCAAGACAATATCGGGCTTAAATCTTCCCAAGTGTTTAATTATGGATTTACATTTGATTGGGGAGGTTATGCCTCCCACATTCCAAGATAATAAATTTAATTTACTTCCCATCAAATTTTAAGTGTAAAGATGGATGACGTGCGTGCCTGAGCGACAGGGCAGAGGCGGAGGAAAGAGAGGAAGAAGAGAGAAAGAAGAGAGGAAAAGGAGAAAAAAAAAAAAAGTACAATATCTTATAATAATTCATCTGCATAGCAATCCCAAAAAAAACAAGAAAAATAATGTGATATTTCTTACTTAATATTTTATGGGACCCCCTCCTCTCTGCAGAAAGTCGCAGCTTCCTCAACATTATTTAATGTAAGGTATTTACCGTCTCTCAAAACTACCAGCCTCGCAGGATAAATCAGTTTAATATCATAATTCCCCTTTTGTAGTCTGCCGAAAAAAAAAGACATGTCTCTTCTCTTAGCCAGGGTTTCTGCTGAGAAATCCTGAAAGACTAGCAGTCTATGAGAGCCAAATACCAAAGGATTACATTTTCGATAGTATTTTAAGTATAGCATCTTATCCTGAAAATTGAGGAATTTAAATATCACAGGTCTGGGTCTATTACCATCCTTAGATTCTCTACGCGGCCCTATCCTGTGAGCCCTCTCTATCTGAAAGGGGACGGCAGGAGATGGAATCTGCAAAGCCTGGGGTAGCGTTATAGAGACAAAGGCCATCAGGTCTTGAAACTCTGATGTTTCTGGGAGGCCTATCACTTTCAAATTATTTCGTCTTGAGCGGTCCTCAAGATCTTCAATCTTAGCTTGCAAAGATGCAATAATTTTTCTATGGGAATCTGTAATGGGCTCCTGTATGTTAAATCTATCGTCTAAATCCGAAATCCTATTTCTTTCATGTAATTAGCAAGAGTCCATGAGCTAGTGACGTATGGGATATACATTCCTACCAGGAGGGGCAAAGTTTCCCAAACCTCAAAATGCCTATAAATACACCCCTCACCACACCCACAAATCAGTTTTACAAACTTTGCCTCCTATGGAGGTGGTGAAGTAAGTTTGTGCTAGATTCTACGTTGATATGCGCTCCGCAGCAGGTTGGAGCCCGGTTTTCCTCTCAGCGTGCAGTGAATGTCAGAGGGATGTGAGGAGAGTATTGCCTATTTGAATTCAATGATCTCCTTCTATGGGGTCTATTTCATAGGTTCTCTGTTATCGGTCGTAGAGATTCATCTCTTACCTCCCTTTTCAGATCGACGATATACTCTTATATATACCATTACCTCTACTGATTCTCGTTTCAGTACTGGTTTGGCTTTCTACTACTTGTAGATGAGTGTCCTGGGGTAAGTAAGTCTTATTTTCTGTGACACTCTAAGCTATGGTTGGGCACTTTTATATAAAGTTCTAAATATATGTGTTCAAACATTTATTTGCCTTGACTCAGGATGTTCAACGTTCCTTATTTCAGACAGTCAGTTTCATATTTGGGATAATGCATATGGATTAATCAATTTTTTTTCTTACCTTAAAATTTGACTTTTTCCCTGTGGGCTATTAGGCTCGCGGGGGCTGAAAATGCTTCATTTTATTGCGTCATTCTTGGCGCTGACTTTTTTGGCGCAAATTTTTTTTTCTGTTTCCGGCGTCATACGTGTCGCCGGAAGTTGCGTCATTTTTTTGACGTTTTTTTTGCGCCAAAAGTGTCGGCGTTCCGGATGTGGCGTCATTTTTGCCGCCAAAAGCATTTAGGCGCCAAATAATGTGGGCGTCTTTTTTGGTGCTAAAAAATATGGGCGTCACTATTGTCTCCACATTATTTAAGTCTCATTATTTATTGCTTCTGGTTGCTAGAAGCTTGTTCACTGGCATTTTTTTCCCCATTCCTGAAACTGTCATTTAAGGAATTTGATCAATTTTGCTTTATATGTTGTTTTTTCTATTACATATTGCAAGATGTCTCCGTTTGTCCCTGAGTCAGAAGCCACTTCTGGAAAAATGCTTAACTGAGTTTCAGTTCTACCAAAGATAAGTTCATTTATTTTAAATGTTATAAATGTTTATCTTTAGCTATGGTTTGTATTAAGTTATTATGATATACTTTTACATGCAGATTCCATTAGTATTTATGCTTTATACATTTCCATTCTTAAGTACAAGAAATGTTTAGAAGATTTATAAGAAATATTTTTTCTGATTAAGGCTTTGTCTGACTTTGTGCCTTCTAATACAATTTTTAGGTCTTTTTCACTTCTTTTTTAATTATTGAAGTTTCAAATGACCAACAACATACTGATTTATCCTTCTCTGATGATGTTTTTTTCTCTTTCAGAAATTCTCTTCATCAGATATTGACACTAACAAATCTACTTTTTTATATAAATGTTTTATTATTAAAGTACATTTGTTCTTTGTTGAAGAGGTGTTGATTATTTTGGATATTAAGGTAACTAGTTCTTTAAAACTAGCTGACACTATTTCTGCCTTTTTATTCTTCTGTGATTTCAGAGGTTTTCCTTCCAATTCCCCATACTAGGGAATGGAATAGGCTGAGAATTTTCTTTTATTTTTAAACTATATTCTTTGTCAGCAGTTAAATTTAATTTGGAGGGTTCTCCAATTTATTGGAGCTATCTCTACTCCTACTAATTATGCTATTGTTGTTATAGCAAAATAGTATTTATTTTCCTTTATATAGTTATATCTTATTTATGGAAAATTATTTAGTTTCAGGTACTTTTCTAAGTATCAGATTATGATTTATTTTAGCATTGTTAAAGGGACAACATTTACTAGACTAGGTGCTGTTGCATTTGTCTTGTTGTTTTGCATTTTGCAAGTCCTCTGTTTTGACTGGTCCTTTAAACTGGACTATCATGCTAATGACTTCATTTGTGTCTTCATTTTATTGAATATATTCGCAAATGAGGGTTAATCTATGTCTTTAGCTATTTTAGCTAGAAGAATTTTGTGTTTTTTTAAAAAAAAACAAAAAAACAAAGAACAAAAAAACAAAAAGAAAATCCATATTTCTTTTGTTCTAAGATAATCAATTATAATTGGATTCAATTCTTAACTGTTACTATGGGCTTCAAGATTGAGTTCTAAGACTAAACTTTAATCTTATATTAGTTTGGTTGTTCTTATTAAGGAACGAATTCCTGAGTTCTTTCCCAAGTAACATGTTTATAATTGGGGTTCGAAATCAGCTCCCTAATATTGCGATGTACGTGCCGTATTCCAGCTTGGCTGGTAAGGGGCAGGTTAAGACTTCTTTGAAATTTATTTGGTTCTATTCTGTCCAAATTTCTTTGATTTTATTCCAGTAAGGCTAACACTTTCTTTCAGTGTGTTTCTGTCCTATATATTCTGGATACTGTTGAAGCATGGCTCAAGCGCTGCTCAGACCTGGAATCTTCTGGGGTATTTCTTCCAGTTCTTTTTCTAGGAACTGGGTTTTGGAGTTTTATTCAAACTATTCTGCCTTTTTTATGGTCATTGATAGCATTATTTGTTTTCATTAGATACAATAAATGCATATCCTTCATTTTTCTGTTTTCATTCAGATTATTTCCTGTGGATGCGGAATCTCATATGTTTCACTTGCTCTTCAGGACATAGTTAGAGGATCTTTTTTTCAAAAGCTCTTGATTCCTCATGCAAGGGTCACCTTTTTTAGGTTTCCAGATGGTTTATGTCACTATCTTTGTCTCTATCAGACAAGGGACAATTTGATTTAGGTTCCGTCTGTCGGTACCTTTAGTCTCTATTATTTCCTTCAGTTGCTATATATGCATAGAAGTTTTAACAGCATTGGATTCAATTCCCTTTGCTCATTTTCAATGGAAAGATCCTTTCCAGCTTTTTATGAGTGTTGTTTCTTCAAGAACATGGTTGGAGGATCAATTAACCAAAAAGTTTGTTGATTCCTCAGACAAGAGTAACCTTTTTTAGATTTCCGGATAGATTCAGTGTCCATGTCTCTGTTTCTGTTGGATTAGAGACGTCTGAAATTGGTTTCAGCTTATCGAAACCTTCAGTCTCAATCATTCCCTTCGGTAGCCTTATGCATGGAAATTCTAGGTTCTTATGACTGCTGCATTGGATGTGTTCCCCTTTGCTCATTTTCACATGCGACCTCTTCAGCTCTGTATGCTGAACCGGTGGTGCCGGGATTATACAAAGATATCTCATTTAATATCTTTAAAACCGATTGTTCGACACCCTCTGACGTGGTACAGACCACCATTGTTTAGTTCAGGGGGCTTCTTTTTTTCTTCCAACCTGGACTGTGATCTCAACAGATGCAAGTCTGACAGGTTGGGGAGCTGTATGGGGGTTTCTGACAGCACAAGGGGTTTGGGAAATCTCAGGAGGTGAGATTTCCAATCAATATTTTGGAACTCCGTGCAATTTTCAGAGCTCTTCAGTCATGGCCTCTTCTAAAGAGAGAATCGTTCATTTGTTTTCAGACAGACAATGTCACAACTGTGGCATATATCAATCATCAAGAAGGGACTCACAGTCCTCTGGCTATGAAAGAAGTATCTCGAATTCTGGTATGGGCGGAATCCAGCTCCTGTCTAATCTCTGCGGTTCATATACCAGGTATAGACAATTGGTAAGCGGATTATCTCAGTCGCCAAGCGTTACATCCGGGCGAGTGGTCTCTTCACACAGAGGTGTTTCTTCAGATTGTTCAAATGTGGGGACTTCCAGAAATAGATCTGATGGTTTCTCATCTACACAAGAAACTTCCCAGGTATCTGTCCAGATCCAGGGATCCTCAGGCGGAAGCAGTGGATGCATTGTCACTTCCTTGGAAGTATCATCCTGCCTATATCTTTCCGCCTCTAGTTCTTCTTCCAAGAGTAATCTCCAAGATTCTGAAGGAATGCTCGTTTTTTTCTGCTGGTGGCTCCAGCATGGCCTCACAGGTTTTGGTATGCGGATCTTGTCCGCATGGCTTCTTGTCATCCGTGGACTCTTCCGTTAAGACCAGACCTTCTGTCATAAGGTCCTTTTTTACCATCAGGATCTCAAATCCTTAAATTTAAAGGTATGGAGATTGAACGCTTGATTCTTAGTCAAAGAGGTTTCTCTGACTCTGTGATTAATACTATGTTACAGGCTCGTAGATCTGTATCTAGGATGATATATTATCGAGTCTGGAAGACTTACATTTCTTGGTGTCTTTCTCATCATTTTTCCTGGCATTCTTTTAGAATTCCGAGAATTTTACAGTTTCTTCAGGATGGTTTGGATAAAGGTTTGTCTGCAAGTTCCTTGAAAGGACAAATCTCTGCTCTTTCTGTTCTTTTTCACGGAAGGATTGCTATTCTTCCTGATATTCATTGTTTTATACAAGCTTTGGTTCGTATAAAATCTGTTATTAAGTCAATTTTCTCCTCCTTGGAGTTTGAATTTGGTTCTGGGGGCTCTTCAAACTCCTCCGTTTGAACCTATGCATTCACTGGACATTAAATTACTTTCTTGGAAAGTTTTGTTTCTTTTGGCCATCTCTTCTGCTAGAAGAGTTTCTGAATTATCTGCTCTTTTCTTGTGAGTCTCCTTTTCTGATTTTTCATCAGGATGAGGCCGCGGTGTTGCGAACTTCTTTTTAATTTTTTTCCTAAGGTTGTGAATTCTAACAACATTAGTAGAGAAATTGTGGTTCCTTCATTATGTCCTAATCCTAAGAATTCTAAGGAGAGATCATTGCGTTCTTTGGATGTTGTTAGAGCTTTGAAATATTATGTTGAAGCTACTAAGAATTTCCGAAAGACTTCTAGTCTATTTGTTATATTTTCCGGTTCTAGGAAAGGTCAGAAGGCCTCTGCCATTTCTTTGGCATCTTGGTTGAAATCTTTAATTCATCATGCTTATGTCGAGTCGGGTAAATCTCCGCCTCAAAGGATTACAGCTCATTCTACTAGGTCAGTTTCTACTTCCTGGGCGTTTAGGAATGAAGCTTTGATTGTTCAGATTTGCAAAGCGGCAACTTGGTCTTCTTTGCATATTTTTACTAAATTCTACCATTTTGATGTGTATTCTTCTTCTGAAGCAGTTTTTGGTAGAAAAAATACTTCAGGCAGCTGTTTCAGTTTGATTCTTCTGCTTATAATTTCAGTTTTCTTCATTATAAGATTTAAACTTTATTTTGGGTGTGGATTATTTTTCAGCGGAATTGGCTGTCTTTGTTTTATCCCTCCCTCTCTAGTGACTCTTGCGTGGAAGATCCACATCTTGGGTAGTCATTATCCCATACGTCACTAGCTCATGGACTCTTGCTAATTACATGAAAGAAAACATAATTTATGTAAGAACTTACCTGATAAATTCATTTCTTTCATATTAGCAAGAGTCCATGAGGCCCACCCTTTTTTTGTGGTGGTTATGATTTTTTTGTATAAAGCACAATTATTCCAATTCCTTGTTTTTTATGCTTTCGCACTTTTTTCTTATCACCCCACTTCTTGGCTATTCGTTAAACTGATTTGTGGGTGTGGTGAGGGGTGTATTTATAGGCATTTTGAGACTTGGGAAACTTTGCCCCTCCTGGTAGGAATGTATATCCCATACGTCACTAGCTCATGGACTCTTGCTAATATGAAAGAAATTAATTTATCAGGTAAATTCTTACATAAATTATGTTTTTCGGCTTCTTCGAGTCTTGTAGAAAATTGTCTGACTTCTGCAGTAAGATTTGAAATTTCGGTTCAAATTTCTGATTTAACGGACTCAAATTGGGGAGTTAAAATTTTTGCCACCTCAATTGCAAACTCTGCCATATTATCACCCATTATGGATGGCGAGGTTTTATCTGCGGGGGAATCAACGCAGGAGTCCAGTGTCCTGCCGCCCCCTCTCTTGTCCTTAGATTTGGGCGGCATAGTAGAGGGGGATCCCTTTTGGTGCATAAATCTATCCATATACTACTAACTGGAATTGCTAAATAAATGTAGAAAAAGAATCAAGAGAAAAAAAAAAAAAAGAGGTTCTGACCAAAGGCTATACCTAACCTGTGACTATTTGTGCCCTTAACCAATGACCTTATATAGTTTTTCAATTAATATGGTTGCCCACCCTGTATAGGATGAGTTTATCTTATATACTTTAACAAACCCCTGTATCTATATACCCACTAACCTATAACCAAAAATGAATAAATAATAAGTGTGTTTCTAGAACTCCACGTATACTACCTTATTACTCCGTGATAGTATATATCCCTGTCTTAGCGGGAACCTCTAAATTCTGTGCAAGTGTTTAATATATGTATATCTTTACAATTAACCGAAATATCCTAAAGCGCATATCCAATCGTGATTTATGGAAGTTGTGAATTTGTCTATAATAATGAGTATGCAAATCCT